>NC_141876.1:571530743-571832595 GCF_056163025.1 Triticum urartu
TCTATTTATATATATATATATATATGCATAACGTGTACAATGTGTAGTATCGTAAAATACCAGCTAACGAAAAAGAATTAAAATGGAAAACACAAAATTAAATGAAAAAGAAATCATAAAACCAAAAACCCCCCAAACATTTATTACCGGTTGGTGTTACCAACCGGTACTAAAGGGCTCCCGGCCCCCGGAGCTGGCTCGTGCCACGTGGTTGCCCTTTAGCACCGGTTCGTGCTGAACCGGTACTAAGGGGGGGGGGCTTTAGTTATGGAACCGGCACTAAAGGGCCTTACGAACCGGTGCTATTGCCCAGTTCTGCACTAGTGAAAGTCCGGTTTCTTGTAGATGTTTGCGCTCCTTGGCTTCTGCGCCCAATAATTGCCGCTTCCCACGTGTCAAACGAATATGAAAAGTCTGAGTGTTTTTACATTCACACCCCCAGCCACGTAAAGGAGCTGCCCTATTTAAGGGGACGAGGATTTAGATCCAATCCACACCTTCTCCCCTCCGCGAGTGTTCATCAGAGCGCATCGGACAAAGGTCCATTCTACCATGGCCAGCCGTCGCAACTCCTCCCCTCGCCATTCCAGCCCTAAGCCTGGATATTGGGAGAGATGTTCCATCCCGCATAGCGAGCTAGTGACGCTTCAGACCAAGGGATTTCTCCCCCCGGCCTATATGGTCCCGATCCGAGCCGGTCTTGCTGTCTACAACGACGGAGAGCAAGCAGAGAATGCCCCTAATCCCTCCAAAGGAGTGCGGGTGTGCCTCGTCCCTTACTTAATAAGGGGGCTCGGATTTCCAATCCATCCATTTCTCCGGGGGCTGCTGGAGTTCTACGGCCTCCAGCTACATCATCTCACGCCTGCTTCAGTATTGCATATCGCGGGCTTTGTAGCCCTCTGCGAGCTGTTCTTGGGTGTTGAAGCTCATTTCGGACTGTGGAAGGAGCTATTTTGCCTCGTGCCCCGTTCCAAGAAGGGGTTAATGTATCAAGTGGGTGGAGCCAAAGTGTGGCGCATCGCAGGGACCGGATATCTGTCCGGAACCCCAAAGAAGGCGTCCGAAGACTGGCCCTCGGAATGGTTTTATATAGAAGACGTCTCGCTGCCAGATCCTGTCCGGATCGGCCTCCCTGAATTCAACAATGCCCCCTTAAAGAAGCGCCTAAGCTGGCGCCCACGGAGCCCTCAGAGGGAAAGTGACAGGGATATCATTTTCAGGTGTTATACCAGGTGTTATACCTTAGAGGTGTATTGACACTCGCACTCTTTTCAGGACAAAGAGACCTCGCCGGACTACATCCGGAGAGGCTGCCAATCGCGCCTCTACCATCTAGGCTCCGAAGCCTAGTCAAGAGGCGGAGGCGAACGCAAGGCGCGCGCCAGACGCTCCTCCGACGGAGGATGTGGACGGGTTGTCTGCCACCAACTCTGAGGTGGAGAGTGCCATGAACCACAGGCGTCGCCGGATAGTTCTTCGCGACGCTTGTTTCTCCCAAGGGGCGCTAGATGCCTTCAACTCGGGAGATGCGTATCTCCGTGCCGCTCAAAATGGTCTAGCCAGAGCCACGGAGCAGTATGTTAAAGACATACGGGTAAGAAAATTCTGGTAATTATATGTATATACCAGTAGCCCCTGAGACTTGAAACAGTTAGAATAACTGATTTAAGGATCATTTGTGATGCAGGTTCTTACGGAAAAGAATTCCCTACTGTCCAAGGAGCTGGAAGAGCGCAAAGCCCAACTTGAGGCCGCACTAGCCGCGACAGGGGAGCCCAAGGAGATCCCCTCTGGTAATATACACTTCGAAAGATAAGTATTTTGCCAAGCTCGGCTTTGGTGCGAATCTGACAAATGAAATTGCAGATGGCGCCGGATTGAATCCGGAAAGGCAACACCTCCTACGCCAGTTAAAGGCTGGTGAGAGGGTGCTGATAAAGGTGATGGGGGAGAAGAACGATCTCCAAGATGCCAACACCAAGCTGGGCGTCGAGCTGAAAGATGTTCGCGCCCAGCTGTCAGACTCCGTGAAGGAGAATCAGCGGCTTCGGCGCGGCATATTTAGTAAGTGCTTGAACGAACCTTCTGAAAGAAAGTTCGGTGGGGAAGTCGACTAACAGAGCAATGTCTATAGGTGTACTAACAGGTCGTCCTGCAGAGGAGATGCCCAGTTCTACAGGTGACCTTCTTCCCGAGCTCTCGCAACTGCTTGATCGAGTTCGGCAGGCGATGCAAGGCGTTGCCCAGGCCCTGTGGCCATCCGTCTCCATGCCCGAAGGTCTTGGAGAGCTTGCGGAGAAGCTAAAGGGAGCATGGCGGCGCTTCCGATTGTGGAAGATATCAGCCTGCTGTCAAGGCGCTAGGGAGGCCTGGGCCATGCTGAAGACGCGGTATGCAAAGGCTAACCCCAACCACATGGCCGAGGTCGGTCCTGTTGGGCCCGATGGGAAGGAGATCCCTGTAAGCTTAGTATACGGCCAAGTAGAGTTGGCCGCAAAGTATTCCCAGCAGGACTGTAAATTAGATAGCCTGTTAGATGGTATTGAAGAGGAATACAACCAGTCAAGATGACTATGTAATTTAATTGACATTTATAATGCCTTCTAGCCGGATTGTAGATCATTTGTCATGGCCGACCTTTTCGCTTCAGCCTCAGGACCTGACGTTCTGGAGTGTGTCCGAATTCCCATGCGCTTATATAGGAACCGGGGAATGCATGGAGACCAGGCGTAGGGGTCATTGGGGCGTGAACAGACAAGTGCCCGACTAGGTATGTTATATTACATGGTTAGTAAGAAACATCTTCCAGGGAGAATAGTTCCGTTAGGGGTTCCTTTCCCTGGGAGGCATGCCCTAAGGTGCATGTCCATGCTGCGAAAAGAAACGCAGGAAAAACATCTGGGGGCATATAAATAAAAATAAAAAAAGATCATCTTTAGTTCACCGACCGAATATTCCCTTAAGAATGCTAGCTTTCGGCTTCACCCAGTCTGAGGTACACATCCGGCTGACCCGGTAGTAACAATCGCAGAGGTGCTCCCTTTACCACCTAGCCGAACAATCGGGAACGTAGGGGTAAGCATAGGAGCCAGGCAACCCAACTTGGCCAAAACTTAAGTCATATTGATGCATATAATGGTGAAAGAAAGGTACATGCGGAAGTGTGACACATGTGTTGGGCATGAAGCCCGTATGAATAAGCTTCTGTTTAAAGAAGCCCCTAGGTTTAGTGAGCCCGGATAGCGCGTCACTTTATGAGCCTTTAAAGGCTATAAGAGAGAGAGAGAAGAAGAGAAATGCAAGACCGAAAATATATAAAAAATAGATAGAGGAAGGAGACGAACACAGAGTCCGGCGCTAGGCATAGAATCTTCGGAGACGGGCTGCGTTCCATGGGTTTGGCTCGAGTCGGTTATTCGATGCATCCCGCAGGCGGTACGCTCCACCAGTCAGGACTTGGTCAATTATGAAGGGACCTTCCCACTTGGGCTTGAGTTTGTCCTTTTTCTTGTCCGGTAGTCGTAGAACTAATTCGCCAACGTTGTAATTTTTGGCCCGTACTTCTCTGCTTTGGTATCTTCGAGCCTGCTGTTGATAGAATGCGGAACGGGCTTTTGCCACGTCACGCTCCTCCTCCAATGCATCCAAGCCGTCTTGCCGATCGAGCTTGGCTTCTCTTTCTTCGTACATGCGCACTCGAGGTGAGTCATGTATTATGTCGCAAGGCAAAACTGCCTCTGCGCCGTACACCATAAAGAATGATGTGTATCCGGTGGTGCGATTCGGCGTGGTCCGCAGCCCCCAGAGTACGGAGTCGAGCTCCTCTACCCAGTGCGTGCTAGATTTCTTGAGGGACCGCACTAATCTGGGTTTGATGCCGCTCATGATAAGACCATTTGCGCGTTCGACCTAGCCGTTAGTTTGTGGGTGATAGACGGAAGCATAATCGAGCTTGATGCCCATATTTTTGCACCAGAGTTTTACCTCATCGGCCGTGAAGTTCGTGCCGTTATCAGTGATGATGCTGTGGGGGATGCCGTAACGGTGTACAACCCCGGATATAATGTCTATCACCAGTCCGGATTCGGCCGTCTTAACGGGCTTGGCTTCTATCCATTTGGTGAACTTATCCACCACGACTAGTAAGTATTTTTGCTTGTGGGTTCCGCCTTTATGGGGTGCAACCATGTCAATCCCCCAGACCGCGAAGGGCCAAGTAATGGGGATAGTTTGGAGGGCGGTGGGTGGCATATGGCTTTGGTTTGCAAAGAGCTGGCAACTGGTGCATCGTTGGACTAAGTCCTGAGCGTCTGCCCGGGCCGTCGGCGAATAAAAGCCTGTACAGAAGGCCTTGCTTACGAGGGACTGGGCTGCAGCGTGATGACCTCTGAGTCCGGCATGAATTTCAGCCAGGAGATTCCGCCCCTCCTCTTCGGAGATGCACCTTTGAAGGACTCCGGTAGTGCTTTTCTTATGAAGCTCTCCCTCATGGACTCTGTAGGCTTTGGATTGCCGTACTATGGAGCGTGCCTCATTTTGGTCCTCGGGGAGTTCCTGCCTAGTATGGTAGGCAAGGAATGGTTCTGTCCATGGGGCGATGACGGCCATTATTACGTGGGCTGAAGGTGTTATTTCATTGGCAGAGCCTCCGATTGTGTCAGAATGTTCGGTGTCGGGCAGTGCGGTTGGGTCCGGGCTGTTATTGTTCGGCTCCCCTTCCCATGTTACGGATGGCTTGAACAGCCTTTCCAAGAAGATGTTGGGGGGACTACATCGCGTTTTGCGCCGATGCGTGCCAGGACGTCTGCCGCGTGATTAATTTCGCGGGCTATGTGGTGAAATACAAGCCCCTCGAACTGAGCTGACATTTTTAGGACGGCGTTGCGGTAAGCTGCCATTTTTGGATCCTTGGCATCAAAGTCTCCATTTATTTGGGATATTACGAGGTTCGAGTCCCCGCGCACCTCTAGGTGTTGGATGCCCATGGATACTGCCATCCGGAGACCATGTAAAAGGGCCTCATATTCGGCTGCATTGTTGGAGTCCGTGTACGTAATCTGTAGTACGTATTGAACTGTATCTTCTATGGGGGACATCAAAACGACGCCAGCCCCCAGTCCGGCCAACATCTTGGAGCCGTCGAAATGCATGATCCAATTTTAATATGTGCCGTACTGTTTAGGGAGTTCGGCCTCTGTCCATTCTGCGACGAAGTCGGATAAGACTTGTGACTTGATGGCTCGTCGTGGCTTATAAGTTATGTCGAACGGGAGGAGCACAATGGCCCATTTTGCAATCCGGCCCGTTGCGTCATGGTTGTTTATAATATCTTTAAGTGGTACTTCCGAGGCTACTGTTATTGAACACTCTTAAAAGTAGTGTCGTAGCTTCCGGGCTGCCATGAATACCACGTATGCAATCTTTTGATAATGCGGGTACCGTGATTTACAGGGAGTGAGGACAGTGGACACATAATAGACCGGCTTTTGAAGGGGGAATTTGTGTCCGTCCGCTTCTCGTTCGACGACGAGCACTGCGCTTACAACCTGATGTGTTGCTGCGATGTATAATAGCATTGGCTCGCCAATGTTTGGGGTGGCCAGGATTGGGTTTGTTGCCAGTATGGCTTTTATTTCGTCGAGTCCGGCCGTGGCTGCATCCATCCATTTGAAGTGTTCGGTGCGCCGAAGGAGGCAGTAAAGGGGTAGCGCCTTTTCTCCCAAGCGGGAGATAAAGCGGCTTAGAGCCGCCATGCGTCCAGTTAACTTTTGTATTTGTTTGAGGTCCTTTGGGATATCCAGTTGCGACAGAGCTCGGATCTTGGCTGGATTTGCTTCAATTCCTCTACCGGATACAATGAAGCCCAAGAGCTTTCCGATTGGAACGCCGAAAACGCATTTTTCCGGGTTGAGCCTGATGTCGTATATTCGGAGGTTATCAAATGTGAGCCTCAAGTCGTCTACTAGAGATTCAACATGTTTTGTTTTGATGACCACATCATCTCCATATGCCTCCACTGTTTTACCGATCTGGCTTGCCAGACATGTCTGAATCATGCGCTGATATGTTGCGCCGGCGTTTTTGAGCCCGAAGGGCATCGTGTTGAAGCAGAATGCCCCGTATGGTGTGATAAATGCCGTTGCAGCTTTGTCTGGTTCTGCCATGTTGATTTGATGGCAGCCAGAATATGCGTAGAGGAAACACAACGAATCATGTCCTGCGGTAGCATCGATAAATGGATCGATGCGGGGGAGGGGGAAGGGATCCTTTGGGAAAGCCTTCTTAAGGTCTTTAAAATCAACACACAGGCGCCAGGATTTGTCCTTCTTTGGTACCATCACCAGGTTTGCTAGCCAGTCTGGATGTTTTATATATCTGATGAATCCGGCCTCCAATAGCTTTGCTAGCTCCTCTCCCATGGCCTGTCTCTTAGGTTCGGAAAAACGCCGAAGAGCCTGTTTGACAGGTTTGAATCCTGTTTGGATATTTAAGCTGTGCTCGGCCAGCCTGCGTGGGATTCCTGGCATGTCTGAAGGGTGCTAGGTGAAAATGTCCCAGTTCTCTCGTAGGAACTCTCGCAATGCGGCGTCGACATCAGGGTTTAACTTTGCCCCGATGGAAGCTGTTTTATTGGGGTCCGTTGGATGGACTTGGAATTTGACTATTTCGTCCGCCGGTTTAAAGGAGGTGGACTTGGATCTTTTGTCGAGTACCACATCGTCCCTATTCACCGTAGAGCGCAGCGCAGTCAGCTCTTCAGCCGCTAGGGCTTCGGATAGTGCCTCGAGGGCCAGTGCGGCTGTCTTGTTTTCGGCGCAGAGTGCTATGTCCGGATCACTAGCGAGAGTGATGATCCCGTTAGGCCCGGGCATCTTGTGCTTCATGTACCCGTAATGGGGTATTGCTTGGAAGATTGTAAACGCTTCCCGCCCTAGCAGAGCGTGATAACCGCTGCTGAACGGAGCCACCTGGAACGTGACCTCTTCGGACCTGTAATTATCCGGCGTGCCGAACACCACATCTAGTGTGATTTTTCCTGTACAGCGCGCTTCCCGACTGGTGATTATTCCTCTAAAGGTTGTGCTGCTTCGCTCAATGCGGTTCCAGTCTATTTCTATTTTTTGAAGGGTCTCCTCATAAATGAGGTTCAAACCGCCGCCGCCGTCCATGAGTACCTTGGTAAGCCGAAAGCCGTCCATGAGTACCTTGGTAAGCTGAAAGCCGTCCACTATTGGACTGAGGACCAATGCGGCTGATGCTCGGGCTGTTCGGAATTTAGGTTCATCACTGGCGTTAAAGGTAATAGCCGTGTCACTCCATGGGTTTATTGTTGCTATTTGGTAGACTTCGGCAAGGCTGTGGAGTGTCCTTTTTCGCATATTATTTGATGCGAAAGTCTCGAAGACTGTTAATACCGTATTGGTGTCTCTGGGGTGGCTTTTTGTGGCCTCCGGAATTAGGAGATTTTTGCCAATTTTGGCCACCTGCCGGAGTATCCAACATGCTCTGAGGCTGTGAGTTGGTGTGGCGTCCTCTGTACTGTGAATTTTATAGGATCCATTAAGCCATCCTTCCAGTACGGTTCCATGCCCTGTAGAGGGTTTTTGCTTTTTAGTGCTTGAACCGGGTGACTGGTGATGATGCACCCTTTTATTTCGGACTGGGTTTGTATTCAGGGCCGGATTGTCCCAAAATTTTATTTCGGTTTTCCAGGCGCTTTCCATCGCACAGTACTTTTGTACAATGGACGCCAAGTCAGCGAAGCATGTAATATCACGGCGACTTATGGCGTTGAGTATTCCCTTGTCCGTGCAATTATTGCAGAAGATTGAGATTGCGTCTTCCTCGCGGCAGTCCCTTAGCCTGTTCTTAATCAGGAGGAATCTGGCCCAGTAATGATGTACTGTTTCATCGGGTTCTTGCCTTGATTTTGGATAGGTCGCTTATGTTGGGGTGGGTGGGTGGAATTAAATCCGAAGCCTCACCCCATCTAAGGCTCAGAGGCCGAGGAATTTCAGAACTCGAAAATTTGGATTCTTGGTTGTTGTCTAATGAATCAAGCCCGTCGCCTGACTCTAAGTTCAGGTTTTGAGTGATATCCTCCCCTCCGTGGGTATCCGGCTTGGAGGGGTCAGGAATCCGGACGTAGCGAGTCCTTAAGATAGATGAAGGGTCTCCGCACTGTCCCTCTACCACGGCAACGTGATGGGTGACTTGGGGAGAGTTAATCTCTCTCAGATCGGTTTTAGGCCCAATCTGGTCGTAATCTGTAGCGACTCCCAGGGCGGCGAAGCGATCCAAGAGCTCGTTGATGGAGGAAAGCTCCATTGGATCTAACTGCTCGGCGAGTTCCGAGCTGACATGAAGATTGTTTTCGATGGCTCGAGAGGTCATCATCGGCGCAGAAGCCGAACAGGCGGTCATAAGAAAACCACCTACCGGAGGGTTTGGCCGACAGCCAAAGCGCCCTTAGCAACGGTGCCGTCTTTAAAGACGGGGCGAGGCATCCTTCCTGATGGCGACGACACAGAGGAACTCTCAATGGAAGCACCAATGTCGGTGTCAAAACCGGCGGATCTCGGGTAGGGGGTCCCGAACTGTGTGACTAGGCCGGGTGGTAACAGGAGGCAAGGGACACGAAGTTTTACCCAGGTTCGGGCCCTCTCGATGGAGGTAAAACCCTACGTCCTGCTTGATTAATATTGATGATATGGGTAGTACAAGAGTAGATCTACCACGAGATCGAGGAGGCTAAACCCTAGAAGCTAGCCTATGGTATGATTGTTGACGTGTATGTTGTCCTATGGACTAAAACCCTCCGGTTTATATAGACACCGGGGAGGGTTAGGGTTACACAAAGTCGGTTACAATGGTAGGAGATCTTTATATCCGTATCGCCAAGCTTGCCTTCCACGCCAAGGAAAATCCCTTCCGGACACGGGACGGAGTCTTCAACTTGTATCTTCATAGTCCAGGAGTCCGGCTGAAGGTATAGTCCTGCTATCCAAACACCCCCTAATCCAGGACTCCCTCAGTCGCCCTCTTGGAAAGATCTTGGCTTGACCTTCCAGCTATGGCAGCGGCGCGGACCCTGCTGATAGATGGCGGACCGACTGAGAGCTAACAGCCGGCCCTCTTCCAGCAGGTCGATGCCGTCTTCTCATGCTTCCTTGGTTTCCGCCTCCGTGTACATGGTGACCCGAGGCGAGTCGAACTCGATGTCAGTTGGGATGACGGCCTCAACACCATATACAAGGAAAAAAGGGTGAAGCTGGTCGATATGTTTGGGGTAGTGCGCAAACTCCAGAGGACGGCCGGCAGCTCATCGAGCCAGCAGCCGGCTGAATGCTCCAGTGGCACGACCAGTCGGGGCTTGATGCCTGAGAGGATGAGGCCATTTGCTCGCTCGACCTGGCCGTTTGACCGCGGGTGGGCAACGGACGCTAGGTCCAGCCGGATGTCGCGTGTTGCGCAGAAACGTGCCAGTGCTCCCTTTGCAAAATTTGTGCCGTTGTCGGTGATGATGCTATGCGGTAGGCCATACCGGGTTATAATATCTGCGATGAATGTGACGGTAGTCGGCCCATTCAGCTTTTTGATCGGCTTCGCCTCAATCTAATTGGTAAATTTGTCCACAGCGACGAGCAGATGTGTCATGCCGCCGCGTGCCGTCTTGAACGGGCCCACCATGTCCAGCCCCCAGACGGAAAAGGGCCAGGTGAGGTGGATGGTCTTGAGTGTAGAAGCCGGCAAGTGTTGCTTGGAGCTGAAAACTTGGCACCCTTTGCAGTTTTTGACTACTTCCTTGGCGTCTTCCAAGGCAATCGGCCAGAAAAATCCGTGGCGAAAAGCCTTGGAGACGAGTGATCGTGAGGCTGCATGGTGGCCGCATTCTCCTTGGTGGATGTCCCTGAGGATTGCTGTGCCCTTCTCTGGTTCGACGCAGCGCTGGAAGACTCCAGTGACGCTGCGCCTAACAAGCTCTCTATTGATGATTGTGTAGGCTCCGGCTCGGCGTTGAACTTGTCTTGCCGAGATCTCGTCAGTTGGCAGCTCTCTGTTTACTAAAAGTTGAGGATGGGCTGGGCCCAGGATGGAGCTGTGACTTCTTCTATTGTCAGGACTGCCACTGTGATAGGGGCGGGTGGGCTGGGTAGTGAAGAGTTGGGGTCGGAGTCGGCCATCGCCTGTTGTGTTGATGTAGTCCCTGGGCCGGCTGCAGTAGTCCCCGGGCCGAGTTCCGAATTCCCCAGGCCGGGTGCGACTATGGCAGTCCCCGGGCCGTCTGTTGGAGTCCCCGCGCCGCCTGCTTGGTTTCCCAAGTCGGATCCGACTGTGTTGGGGTCATGCGGCACGAAGATGGAATCAGATTTTGGAGATGGCTTGATAGACGGCTTGAGGAGTCGGTGGAGAGAAACGCTGGCTGGAATGGCTTGCCGGGTGGATCCTACTCGTGCCAGGGCATCCGCTTGCATGTTGTCGGCACGTGGTACATGAAGGAACTCGCATCCTTGAAAGTATCCACTGATTTGCTGGACGAGGAAACGATAGCTCGCCATGTTTGCGTCTTTGGCGTCCCAGTCACCGGATAACTGTTGAACCACCAAATCCGAGTCGCCATAGCACAAGATCCGGCGGATGCCGAGTTCTTTGGCTAGTCGGAGCCCGTGTATGAGCGCCTCGCACTCGGCCACATTGTTGGAGGCGGCAAAATGAATTTGCAATGTATACTTGAGCTTGTCGCCCTTGGGAGAGGTGAGGACGATGCCGGCTCCCAAGCCGGTGTGCATCTTGGACCCATCAAAGTGCATCCGCCAGTGAGTGGAGTCGGGAGCCGGTGGCAGGTATTGGGTTTCGGCCCAATCGATGAGGAAGTTGGCCAGTGCCTGGGACTTAATGGCGGTGCGGGTGTCGGTGTCAAAACCGGTGGATCTCGGGTAGGGGGTCCCGAACTGTGCGTCTAGGCCGGATGGTAACAAGAGGCAAGGGACATGAAGTTTTACCCAGGTTCGGTCCCTCTCGATGGAGGTAAAACCCTACGTCCTGCTTGATTAATATTGATGATATGGGTAGTACAAGAGTAGATCTACCACGAGATCGAGGAGGCTAAACCCTAGAAGCTAGCCTATGGTATGATTGTTGACGTGTATGTTGTCCTACGAACTAAAACCCTCCAGTTTATATAGACACCAGAGAGGGTTAGGGTTACACAAAGTCGGTTACAATGGTAGGAGATCTTTATATCCGTATCGCCAAGCTTGCCTTCCACGCCAAGGAAAATCCCTTCCGGACACGGGACGAAGTCTTCAATCTTGTATCTTCATAGTCCAGGAGTCCGGCTGAAGGTATAGTCCGGCTATCCGAACACCCCCTAATCCAAGACTCCCTCAGTAGCCCCCGAACCAGGCTTCAATGACGATGAGTCCGGCGCGCAGATTGTCTTCGGCACTGCAAGGCGGGTTCTCCTCCAAATTCCGTGTACCTGTTGAATAAAGTCCGGTTTCTTGTAGATGTTTGCGCTCCTTGGCTTCTGCGCCCAATAATGGCCACTTCCCACGTGTCAAACGAGTATGAAAAGTCAGAGTGTTTTTACATTCACACCCCCAGTCGCGTAAAGGAGCTGCCCTATTTAAGGGGACGAGGATTTAGATCCAATCCACACCTTCTCCCCTCCGCGAGTGTTCATCAGAGTGCATCAGACAAAGGTCCATTCCACCATGGCCAGCAGTCGCAACTCCTCCCCTCGCCCTTCCAGCCCTAAGCCTGGATAATGGGAGAGATGTTCCATCCCGCATAGCGAGCTAGTGACGCTTCTGACCAAGGGATTTCTCCCCCCGGCCTCTATGGTCCCAATCCGAGCCGGTCTTGCTGTCTACAACGGCGGAGAGCAAGCAGAGAATGCCCCTAATCCCTCCAAAGGAGAACGGGTGTGCCTCGTCCCTTACTTAATAAGGGGGCTCAGATTTCCAATCCATCCATTTCTCCGAGGGCTGCTGGAGGTCTACGGCCTCTAGCTACATCATCTCATGCCTACTTCAGTATTGCATATCGCGGGCTTTGTAGCCCTCTGCGAGCTGTTCTTGGGTGATGAAGCTCATTTCGGACTGTGGACGGAGCTATTTTGCCTCGTGCCCCGTTCCAAGAAGGGGTCAATGTATCAAGTTGGCGGAGCCGAAGTGTGGCACATCCCCGGGACCGGATATCTGTCCGGAACCCCAAAGAAGGCGTCCGAAGACTAGCCCTCAGAATGGTTTTATATAGAAGACGTCCCGCTGCCGGATCCTGTCTGGACCGGCCTCCCTGAATTCAAAAGTGCCCCCTTAAAGAAGCGCCTAAGCTGGCGCCCACGGAGCCCTCAGAGGGAAAGTGACAGGGACATCATTTACCTGATGGGCCGAATAAGATTGTTAGCACATTCCGGACTAACGATGATCGGGGTTATGGCCGAATGCATTATGCGGGGGGTGCACCTGCTTCAGTATAGAAGCCACCCCATGTAGGACTTCAACGGGGAGGAAGACGCCACCCGCTACGGTCGTAAGGGGCCGGATTCAGCTGCCGCTCTACTAAAGATCTTGTCCACTTTGTATAAGGGAGAACAGGAGGAATTTCTCCGCGTCAACCCTCAGGGTGGATTCTCCATGCACAATCCCCCGAGCTGGGTAAGCGGCCGTATTTACTTGTCCATCCGTTTTGTATTCCCATTGTTAAATATTCCGTCTGACGACTTTAACGCAGGAACTGCGCCGGGCTGTTAAGGAAATAAGCAGCCCTCCTCCACAACCCGAGGACCCAGGACGGCCCTCGACCCGGCCTCTCAAGAGGATCCGGACATATCTGTGGAGCTGATTGATGGAGTGTTCCATCAATTGAGCAAGGACAACGCCTTGGTGGCCATTACGGCCGATTACCCAGGGCTAATCCTGACGCCCCAGGTACCTGAGATCGAAGTCCCAGTACCCTGAATAGGTGTCCGCCCACTCGTGTTCAGTTTCCTAATTGCAACCGAACTTTGCAGGGGAGGTATTTAAGGCGGAAGGCCGAACCTGCAGCGATAAGCCAACGAGGGGCCGTAGGGCCCCGCGGGCAGAAAAGAAGTGCAGTCTGGACTGAGGCGTCAGTGCAAACGTATGACGCGCCCCCTTATCCCAGGTGTTATATCTTAGAGGCGTATTGACACTCGCGCTCTTTTCAGGACAAAGAGACCTCGCCGGACTACATCCGGAGAGGCTGCCAATCGCGCCTCTGCCAGCCAGGCTCCGAAGCCTGGTCAGGAGGCGGAGGTGAACGCAAGGCGCGCGCCAGACGCTCCTCTGACAGAGGATGTGGACGGGTTGTCTGCCACCAACTCTGAGGTGGAGAGTGCCATGAACCACAGGCGTCGCCGGACAGTTCTGCGCGACACTTGTTTTTCCCAAGGGGCGTTAGATGCCTTCAACTCGGGAGATGCGTATCTCCGTGCCGCTCAAAATGGTCTAGCTAGAGCCACGGAGCAGTATGTAAAAGACATACGGGTAAGAAAATTCTGGTAATTATATGTATATACCAGTAGCCCCCGAGACTTGAAACAGTTAGAATAACTTATTTAAGGATCATTTGTGATGCAGGTTCTTACGGAAAAGAATTCCCTACTGTCCAAGGAGTTGGAAGAGTGCAAAGCCCAACTTGAGGCCGCACTAGCCGCGACAGGGGAGCCCAAGGAGACCCCCTCGGGTAATATACACTTCGAAAGATAAGTATTTTGCCAAGCACGGCTTTGATGCGAATCTGACAAATGAAATTGCAGATGGCGCCGGATTGAATCCGGAAAGGCAACACCTCCTACGCCAGTTAAAGGCTGGTGAGAGGGTGCTGATAAAGGTGATGGGGGAGAAGAACGATCTCCAAGATGCCAACACCAAGCTGGGCGTCAAGCTGAAAGATGTTTGCGCCCAGCTGTCAGACTCCGTGAAGGAGAATCAGCGGCTTCGGCGCGGCATATTTAGTAAGTGCTTGAACGAACCTTTTGAAAGAAAGTTCGGTGGGGAATTCGACTAACAGAGCAATGTCTGTAGGTGTACTAACAGGTCGTCCTGCAGAGGAGATGCCCGGTTCTACGGGTGACCTTCTTCCCGAGCTCCCGCAACTGCTCGATCGAGTTCGACAGGCGATGCAAGGCGTCGCCCAGGCCCTGTGTCCATCCGTCTCCATGCCCGAAGGTCTTGGAGAGCTTGCAGAGAAGCTAAAGGGAGCACGGTGGCGCTTTCGATTGTGGAAGATATCAGCCTGCCGTCAAGGCGCTAGGGAGGCCTGGGCCATGGTGAAGACACGGTACGCAAAGGCTGACCCCAAACACATGGCCGAGGTCGGTCCTATAGGGCCCGATGGGAAGGAGATCCCTGTAAGCTTAGTATACGGCCAAGTAGAGTTGGCCGCAAAGTATTCCCAGCAGGACTGTAAATTAGACAGCCTGTTAGATGGTATTGAAGAGGAATACAACCAGTCAAGATGACTATGTAATTTAATTGACATTTATAATGCCTTCTAGCCGGATTGTAGATCATTTGTCATGGCCGACCTTTTCGCTTCAGCCTCAGGACCTGACGGTCCGGAGTGTGTCCGAATTCCCATGCGCTTATATAGGAACCGGGGAATGCATGGAGACTAGGCGTAGGGGTCATTGGGGCGTGAACAGACAAGTGCCCGACTAGGTATGTTATATTACATGGTTAGTAAGAAACATCTTCCAGGGAAAATAGTTCCGTTAGGGGTTCCTTTCCCTGGGAGGCATGCCCTAAGGTGCATGTCCATGCTGCGAAAAAAACGCAGGAAAAACATCTGGGGGCGTATAAATAAAAATAAAAAAAGATCATCTTTAGTTCACGGATCGAATATTCCCTTAAGAACGCTAGCTTTCGGCTTCACCCAGTCTGAGGTACACGTCCGGCTGATAGGGCAGTAACAATCGCAGAGGTGCCCCCTTTACCACCTAGCCGAACAATCGGGAACGTAGGGGTAAGCACAGGAGCCACGCAACCCAGCTTGGCCAAAACTTAAGTCATATCGATGCATATAATGGTGAAACAAACGTACATGCGGAAGTGTGACACATGTGTTGGGCATGAAGCCCGTATGAATAAGCTTCTGTTTAAAGAAGCCCCTAGGTTTAGTGAGCGCGGATAGAGCGTCACTTTATGAGCCTTTAAAGGCTATAAGAGAGAGAGAGAAGAACAAGAGAAATGCAAGACAGAAAATATATAAAAAATGGACAGTGGAAGGAGACGAACACAGAGTCCGGCGCTAGGCATAGAATCTTCGGAGACGGGCTGCGTTCCATGGGTTTGGCTCGAGTCGGTTATCCGATGCATCCCGCATGCGGTACGCTCCACCAGTCAGGGCTTGGTCAATTATGAAGGGACCATACCACTTGGGCTTGAGTTTGTCCTTTTTCTTGTCCGGTAGTCGTAGAACTAATTCGCCAACGTTGTAATTTTTGGCCCGTACTTCTCTGCTTTGGTATCTTCGAGCCTGCTGTTGATAGAATGCGGAACGGGCTTTTGCCACGTCACGCTCCTCCTCCAATGCGTCCAAGCTGTCCTGCCGATCGAGCTCGGCTTCTCTTTCTTCGTACATGCGCACTCGAGGTGAGTCACGGATTATGTCGCAAGGCAAAACTGCCTCTGCGCCGTACACCATAAAGAATGGTTGTATCCGGTGGTGCGATTCGGCGTGGTCCGCAGCCCCCAGAGTACAGAGTCGAGCTCCTCTACCCACTGCGTGTTAGATTCCTTGAGGGGCCGCACTAATCTGAGTTTGATGCCGCTCATGATAAGACCATTTGCGCGTTCGACTTGGCCGTTAGTTTGTGGGTGATAGACGGAAGCATAATCGAGCTTGATGCCCATGTTTTTGCACCAGAGTTTTACCTCGTTGGCCATGAAGTTCGTGCCGTTATCAGTGATGATGCTGTGGGGGACAGCGTAACGGTGTGCAACCCCAGATATAAAGTCTATCACCGGTGCGGATTCGGCCATCTTAACAGGCTTGGCTTCTATCCATTTGGTGAACTTATCCACCATGACTAATAAGTATTTTTGCTTGTGGGTTCCACCTTTAAGGGGTCCAACCATGTCAAGCCCCCAGACCGCGAAGGGCCAAGTAATGGGGATAGTTTGGAGGGCGGTGGGTGGCATATGGCTTTGGTTTGCAAAGAGCTGGCAACCGGTGCATCGTTGGACTAAGTCCTGAGCGTCTTCCCGGGCCGTCGGCCAGTAAAAGCCTGTACGGAAGGCATGGCTTACAAGGGACCGGGCTGGAGTGTGATGACCGCCGAGTCCAGCATGAATTTTAGCCAGGAGATTCCGCCCCTCCTCTTCGGAGATGCACCTTTCAAGGACTCCGGTAGTGCTTTTCTTATAAAGCTCTCCCTCGTGGACTCTGTAGGCTTTGGATCGCCGCACTATGCAGCGTGCCTCATTTTGGTCCTCGGGGAGTTCCTGCCTAGTAAGGTAGGCGAGGAATGGTTCTGTTCACGGGGCGATGATGGCCATTATTACGTGGGCTAAAGGTGTTATTTCATTGGCAGAGCCTCCGATTATGTCAGAATGTTCGGTGTCGGGCAGTGCGATTGGGTCCGGGCTGTTATTGTTCGGCTCCCCTTCCCATGCTACGGATGGCTTGAACAGCCTTTCCAAGAAGATGTTGGGGGGACTACATCGCGTTTTGCGCCGATGCGTGCCAGGACGTCGGCCGCCTGATTATTTTTGCGGGCTATGTCATGAAATTCAAGCCCCTCGAACCGAGCTGACATTTTTAGGACAGCGTTGCGGTAAGCTGCCATTTTTGGATCCTTGGCATCAAAGTCTCCATTTATTTGGGATATTGCGAGGTTTGAGTCCCCGCGCACCTCTAGGCGTTGGATGCCCATGGATACTGCCATCCGGAGACCATGTAAAAGGGCCTCATATTCTGCTGCATTGTTGGAGTCCGTGTACATAATCTGTAGTACGTATTGAACCGTATCTTCTATGGGGGACGTCAAAACGACGCCAGCCCCCAGTCCGGCCAACATCTTGGAGCCGTCGAAATGCATGATCCAATTTGAATATGTGCCGTACTCTTTAGGGAGTTCGGCCTCCGTCCATTCTGCGACGAAGTCGGCCAAGACTTGTGACTTGATGGCTCGTCGTGGCTTATAAGTTATGTCGAACGGGAGGAGCTCAATGGCCCATTTTGCAATCCGTCCCGTTGCGTCACGGTTGTTTATAATATCGTTAAGTGGTACTTCCGAGGCTACTGTTATTGAACACTCTTGAAAGTAGTGTCATAGCTTCCGGGATGCCATGAATACCGCGTATGCAATCTTTTGATAATGCGGGTACCGTGATTTGCAGGGAGTGAGGACAGTGGACACATAATAGACCGGCTTTTGAAGGGGGAATTTGTGTCCGTCCGCTTCTCGTTCGACGATGAGCACTGCGCTTACAACCTGATGTGTTGCTACGATGTATAATAGCATTGGCTCGCCAATGTTTGGCGCGGCCAGGACTGGGTTTGTTGCCAGTATGGCTTTTATTTCGTCGAGTCCGGGCATGGCTGCATCCGTCCATTTGAAGTGTTCAGTGCGCCGAAGGAGGCGGTAAAGGGGTAGGGCCTTTTCTCCCAAGCAGGAGATAAAGCGGCTTAGAGCCACCACGCATCCGGTTAACTTTTGTATTTGTTTGAGGTCCTTTGGGATATCCAGTTGCGACAGAGCTCGGATCTTGGTTGGATTTGCTTCAATTCCTCTACCGGATACAATGAAGCCCAAGAGCTTTCCGGCTGGAACGCCAAAAACGCATTTTTCCGGGTTGAGCTTGATGTCGTATGTTCGGAGGTTATCAAATGTGAGCCTCAAGTCGTCTACTAGAGATTCAACATGTCTTGTTTTGATGACCACATCATCTACATATGCCTCCACTGTTTTGCCGATCTGGCTTGCCAGACATGTCTGAATCATGCGCTGATATGTTGCGCCGGCGTTTTTGAGCCCGAAGGGCATCGTGTTGAAGCAGAATGGCCCGTATGGTGTGATAAATGCCGTTGCGGCTTGGTCTGGTTCTGCCATCTTGATTTGATGGTAGCCAGAATATGCGTCGAGGAAACACAACGAATCGTGTCATGCGGTAGCGTCGATAATTTGATCGATGCGGGGGAGGGGGAAGGGATCCTTTGGGCAAGTCTTGTTAAGGTCTTTAAAATCAACACACAGGCGCCAAGATTTGTCCTTCTTTGGTACCATCACCAGGTTTGCTAGCCAGTCCGGATGTTTTATATCTCTGATGAATCCGGCCTCCAATATCTTTGCTAGCTCCTCTCCCATGGCCTGTCTCTTAGGTTCGGAAAAACGCCGAAGAGCCTGTTTGACATGTTTGAATCATGTTTGGATATTTAAGCTGTGCTCGGCCAGCTTGCGTGGGATTCCTGGCATGTCTGAAGGGTGCCAGGCGAAAATTTCCCAGTTCTCTCATAGGAACTCTCACAATGCGGCGTCGACATCAGGGTTTAACTGTGCCCCGATGGATGCTGTTTTATTGGGGTCCGTTGGATGGACTTAGAATTTGACTATTTCGTCCGCCGGTGTAAAGGAGGTGGACTTGGATCTTTTGTCGAGTACCACATCGTCCCTATTCACCGTAGAGCGCAGCGCAGTCAGCTCCTCAGCCGCTAGGGCTTCGGATAGTGCCTCGAGGGCCAGTGCGGCTGTCTTGTTTTCGGCGCGGAGTGCTATGTCTGGATCACTAGCGAGAGTGATGATCCTGTTAGGCCCGGGCATCTTGAGCTTCATGTACCCGTAATGGGGTATTTCTTGGAAGATTGTAAACGCTTCCCGCCCTAGCAGAGCGTGATAACCGCTTCTGAACAGAGCCACCTGGAACGTGACCTCTTCGGACCTGTAATTATCCGGCATGCCGAACACCACATCTAGTGTGATTTTTCCTGTACAGCGCGCTTCCCGACTGGTGATTATTCCTCTAAAGGTTGTGCTGCTTCGCTCAATGCGGTTCCAGTCTATTTCTATTTTTTGAAGGGTCTCCTCATAAATGAGGTTCAATCCGCTGCCGCCGTCCATGAGTACCTTGGTAAGCCGAAAGCCGTCCACTATTGGACTGAGGACTAATGCGGCTGATGCTCGGGCTGTTCGGAATTTAGGTTCATCACTGGCGTTAAAAGTAATAGCCGTGTCACTCCATGGGTTTATTGTTGCTATTTGGTAGACTTCGGCAAGGCTGTGGAGTGTCCTTTTTCGCATATTATTCGATGCGAAAGTCTCGAAGACTGTTAATACCGTATTGGTGTCTCTGGGGTGGCTTTCTGTGGCCTCCGGAATTAGGAGATTTTTGCCAATTTTGGCCACCTGCCGGAGTATCCAACATGCTCTGAGGCTGTGAGTTGGTGTGGCGTCCTCTGTACTGTGAATTTTACAGGGTCCATTAAGCCATCCTTCCAGTACGGTTCCATGCCTTGTAGAGGGTTTTTTGCTTTTTAGTGCTTGAACCGGGTGACTGGTGATGATGCACCCTTTTATTTCGGACTGGGTTTGTATTCAGGGACGGATTGTCCCAAAATTTTATTTCGGTTTTCCAGGCGCTTTCCATCGCACAGTACTTTTGTACAATGGACGCCAAGTCAGCGAAGCGTGTAATATCACGGCGACTTATGGCGTTGAGTATTCCCTTGTCCATGCAATTATTGCAGAAGATTGAGATTGCGTCTTCCTCGCGGCAGTCCCTTAGCCTGTTCTTAATCAGGAGGAATCTGGCCCAGAGGCCGATTATGATGTACTGTTTCATCGGGTTCTTGCCTGATTTTGGATAGATCGCTTATGTTGGGGTGGGTGGGTGGAATTAATTCCGAAGCCTCACCCCATCTAAGGCTCAGAGGCCGAGGAATTTCGGAACTCAAAAATTTGGATTCCTGGATGTTGTCTAATGAATCAAGCCCATCGCCTGACTCTAAGTTCAGGTTTTGAGTGATATCCTCCCCTCCGCGGGTATCCGGCTTGGAGGGGTCGGGAATCCGGACGTAGCGAGTCTTTAAGATAGATGAAGGGTCGCCGCACTGTCCCTCTACCACGATAACGTGATGGGTGACTTGGGGAGAGTTAATCTCTCTCAGATCGGTTTTAGGCCCAATCTGGTCGTAATCCGTAGCGACTCCCAGTGCGGCGAAGCGATCCAAGAGCTCGTTGATGGAGGAAAGCTCCATTGGATCTAACTACTCGGCGAGTTCCGAGCTGACATGAAGATTTTTTTTGATGGCTCGAGAGGTCATCGTCGGCGCAGAAGCCGAATAGGCGGTCATAATAAAACCACCTAGCCGGAGGGTTTGGTCGACAACCAAAGCTCCCTTAGCAACGGTGCCGTCTTTAGAGACGGGGCGAGGCATCCTTCCTGATGGCGACGACAGAGAGGAACTCTCAATTAAAGCACCAATGTCGGTGTCAAAACCGGCGGATCTCGAGTAGGGGGTCCTGAACTGTGCGTCTAGGTCAGATGGTAACAGGAGGCAAGGGACACGAAGTTTTACCTAGGTTCGGGCCCTCTCGATGGAGGTAAAACCCTACGTCCTGCTAGATTAATATTGATGATATGGGTAGTACAAGAGTAGATCTACCACGAGATCGAGGAGGCTAAACCCTAGAAGCTAGCCTATGGTATGATTGTTTACGTGTATGTTGTCCTACAGACTAAAACCCTCCGGTTTATATAGACACCGGAGAGGGTTAGGGTTACACAAAGTCAGTTACAATGGTAGGAGATCTTTATATCCGTATCGCCAAGCTTGCCTTCCACGCCAAAGGAAATCCCTTCCGGACACGGGACGGAGTCTTCAATCTTGTATCTTCATAGTCCAGGAGTCCGGCTGAAGGTATAGTCCGGCTATCTGAACACCCCCTAATCTAGGACTCCCTCAGTGGGGCTGGTAGAAGATCGTGTAGGGGGCCGACTCAATGGCCCATTCGGACACTCGGCCGGATGCATCCCGGCTGCCTATGATCTCGGCAAGCGGAGCAGTACATACGACCGTAATGGGGTGCTCTTGAAAATAGGGCTTGAGCTTCTTGGCAGCGAAGTACACACCATAGCACATCTTCTGGTAGTGTGGGTAGTTCTGCTTCGAGGTGGATAAGACTTCGCTTAAATAATACACCGGCCTCTGAACCAGCTGAGCCCGGCCTTCTTCTGGGAGTTGGACTATGATGACAGTGCTGACCACCCGGCTAGTAGCGGCAATGTAAAGGAGCATGGCTCCTTTTCAGCCGGAGCTGCCAAGACATGCGGTGTGGTCTGCATCTTCTTTAGCTCATGGAAGACTTGGTCCGCCTGGTCGTTCCACTCAAAATGAGTGGACTTCTTCATGAGTCGATAGAGGGGGAGGGCCTTCTCTCCGAGCCGGCTGATGAAGAGGTTCAGGGAAGCCAGGCATCCGGTGAACTTCTGGACATCCCGCAGCTTCGTGGGAATCTCCATTCTCTCTATGGCCCTGATCTTTATTGGGTTGCACTCGATGCCGCGTTCGGAGACCAGGAAGCCTAGGAGCTGGCCGGCTGGTACTCCGAACACACATTTCTCGAGGTTGAGCTTGATTTGGAATCGGCGCAAGTTTTCAAATGTTTTTCTGAGGTCTTCCAGCAAGGTGCCGCGCTTCTCCATCTTCACCACAATATCGTCTACATAGACGTGAACATTTCTGCCGAGCTGCTTGAGGAGGCATTTCTGCATGCAACGCTGAAAAGTGGCACTGGCATTTCTCAAGCCGAATGTCATAGTCAGGTAGCAGAAGGCTCCGAATGGTGTGATGAAGGCGGTTTTCAGGCGGTCAGCTAGATCCAGCTTTATCTGGTGGTAGCCTGAGTAAGCATCCAAGAAGCTCAACAGCTCGCATCCGGCTGTGGAGTCTATTACTTGATCAATCCTTGGCAAGGCAAAGGGATCTTTGGGGAAAACCTTGTTGAGGCTAGTGTAGTCTATACACATGCGCCAATTGTTGTTTTTCTTCAGCACGAGGACCGGGTTGGCGAGCCATTCTGGGAAGAAAACTTCCATAATGAAGCCGGCTGCCAGAAGCCGGGCTATCTCTTCTCCGACAATCCTTCTCTTATCCTACGATAGTCGGCTGAGAGGCTGTTTGACTGGTTTCGCACCTTCTCGGACATGTAGCTTGTGCTCGGCGAATTCCTTCGGCACACCCGACATGTCCTTGGGGGACCATGCGAAAATGTCCTGATTCTCCCGGAGGAAATCGGCGAGCTCGCCTTCCTATTTGCAGTCCAGGTTTGCCCCGATGGTGGCAAACCTTTCTGGGTGATCTGGGTCTAGAGGTACCCTCTTTGTTTCTTTGGCCGGCTGAAAGGAACCTTAGGCACCACACTCCTTGGGGGTGGGGGACAGGGCCAGCTGCTTGCCGTCCATGGCCATGACTCGGTCCAGTATCTTCTTCTCTTCAGCAATTACAAGGGACTTGGCCAGCCGGCTGCTGGCAGCCGTGCACTCGGAGGATTTGTTGTAGTCTCCGGCTATGGTGATGATGCCCTTGGAACTTGGTATCTTCATCTTGAGGTAGGTGTAATGGGGTACAACCATGAACTTGGCCAGGGCAGGTCGGCCAAGCAACGCGTGGTAAGGGCTCTCTAGATCCACCACTTCAAACCACACCGCCTCTCGGCGGAAATGATCCTTGTCCCCGAAGAGGACATCTATCTTGATCTTGCCGATTGGGGAGCAGGACAAGCCGGGTATGATGCCATGGAACACAGTCCGACTGGGCATGAGCTGCTTTGTCTTGATGCTCAGCTTCTCCATGGTGTCGCGGTATAGGATATTGATGCTGCTCCCACCATCTATCAGCACACGGGAGAAACGGGCGGCTCGCCTTTCCGTAACGAGGGTGGCGTCCAGAACCAATGCGTAGGATCCAGGAGACAGCATTACCTCTGGGTGATCTGTGCGGCTCCAGCTAATAGGCCTTTCTGACCAGTGCATGAATTCTGGGTTGTTGGAGGTGACTGCGTTGACTTTTTGGTGTTGTCGGCGCCGGCTACGCCGATCTTCTGGCTAGCTGGTGAAGACGACATAGGCGGCATGCTCGTCGGGGTACTCGTCTTGAACTGCCCCGACCGCTGGTCGAGCGGCCGGCTGCGGGGGAGCCGGAGGCGGCTGACCAGCAGGCGGAGACGGCGCCATCCCCTCACCCTTGGAGAACCGAGTGAGCCAATGGCATTTTCTGGTCGTGTGGTTTGAAGGTTTGCGCCGCTGTGAAACTTGCAGGGGGCATCAAGCGCTTGTTCGTAGGAGGTAGCCGGCTGCCAAGCCGGCTTGCCGCCCTTCTGCTTCTTGGGTGCGGGTTGTCCTTCGGGTTGTTCGTCTTCAACTGTGGCCACCTGCCGACTGGTGGAAGGCGGCATGGGAGCCTTGCGCTTGTGGTCGTTCTGGTGCGGGCGTCGGCTGGATTCTCCAGCCGGCGTCTTGGGACTCGGAGCGAGCACCTTCCCGGAGGCGTCTACTCAGAGCTCGGTCTTCATCGAGGAATCGGCCGTGGCGTATTTATCAGCGATGACCAGGAGCTCGTCAAGCATAGTTGGCTCGTCGCAGAGGAGTCGGTGCTTGAGGAGGGTGCCTTCTCGGCACCCGGCGGTGAAGTACTCTATAGCTTGGACCTCGTGCACTCCCTCACAGGAATTGCGGAGCTCGGCCCACCGCGTGAGGTAGTCGCGAGTCAATTCATTGGGCCCTTGGACGCACAAGGAGAGCTGTCGGGGCTTAGGAGCCCGCTTGTAGGTGCTGGTGAAGTTGCGTATGAAGGCTTCAGTGAAGTCTAGCCAGCTGTTGACACTGTAAGGCTTGAGGCTGTTAAGCTAGGTGCACGTCGTGCCTTGGAGCATGAGGGGCACATATTTTACGGCAACACGCCTGTTGCCGTTTGCGATGCTAACCGCGGTGGAGTAGTCGATCAACCAATCTTCCGGCTTTACGGAGCCATTGTACTTGGGCGTGTCTCTTGGGAGCGAGAACCCTTTGGGGAAGGGCTCGTTGCAGATGCGGGGGCCGAAGCAAGACGGGCCGACATCATCTTCTTCTTCCAGGGCCAAGGATCACGCAAGGTGGTCGATCCGGTGGCGGGCATCATTCTCACCGACTCCTTCGCGGCGACCCAGCCAGCCGCTGAGAGTCGGCTGCGTGACTGGTGGCGGGGTAGGGTATCTCTCCCCACGAGGCGGAGGAGGAGGAGGGTTGCCCCGCCACACCACGGCTCGAGGGCGGCCCTCGGCGTCACGCTCGATGGAGATTCGAGTCCGGCTGCGGTTGGTAGCCGGATCCTTTTCTTTTCTCGCGCGGGTGTTGCCCACAGTCGGTGTTCGGGACGTCGCGCCATGCTCACGGCGCGGACGCCAGCTTCATGCCGCTCTGTGGCCGCGTCGATAAGTTGCTGGATGCGTCTGGTCATGTAAGAGAGCTCATCAAGCCCCAGCCCATTCAACTCGTTTGCGGCCGCCTGGGCGGCGCGGAAGTTCTCGAGAGGCGTGGCATAGACTGGGCGGTCTGCTACGAGCATGTCGGCGATAGCCGCGCCGAGTTTCTTGACAATACCGACACGGCTCGGCCCGTCGGGAGGCGGCGTGCCAAAGGCGGCTCGGTCGACCTCGCGCTGGTGAGCCTCGGTGAGGCGTCTCATGGTGGCGAGCCTCTGGCCCTCCGCAACGAGGGCGAGGGGGCGCGCCTCCAATGTCTTGGCGTCCGTGTCGGCCGGGACGGGGACGGACAAGTCGTGCAGCGCCGCCTGCAGAGCGTCGTGGGCGTTTCTGCTTGAGGAGGCGCCGTGGCTGATAACCAGTACCTCGGTAATGGCGCTGCCGCTGCTGTTGGCTTGAGGAAGAAGGTCATTGATGACCACCACGTTGGTGGGGAAGGCGTCAAGGGATGCCGTGTTGGAGTCGACAAGCATCGGGTCGGTGGGGCCAACCGAGTTCGCGGCAAGCTCGCCGGAGACATGGAGTTGATCGAGGAGGCTGACGAGGTGGCTCTCGGGGCAGTCTGTGCCCGCGTCGGATGCGGGCTTGTCAGAGATGCGAGCCTCGCCAAGAAGATCGGCGAGGCAGCTCGCAGCGCAGGCGTCGGCGATGTCTTGCAGCGCGTCGGGGCAAGCGCCATCGGGCGAGCCAGGCTGGCTACGCACGTTGGGAAGGAAAAGGGTTCCTGCCTAGAGCAGGTCTCCGGACAACAGTGCACCTGGCCCCACGGTGGGCGCCAAATGTCGGGTGGTTGGTGCGACATATGCCAATGGATGGCTTATCATTGTGGGAGCCAATAAAACATTGCCGGTGCCTGGAAACGGGATAAGGCGAAGACATGCACGCCGGCGAATCTTACCCAGCTTCAGGGCTCTCCGTGGAGATAACACCCCTAATGCTGCTCTGCGGGGTCTCCACATGATCACTAGCTCGGTGGGTTGCTACAGAATGCTCCTTGAGATGTTCGGTGAAAGGATAAGGGAGGGCCAGGCTAGCCCAATCTATCCAAAAAGTGACCTCCCCTGCATGGGAACCCTGGGGGGATTATATAGGCCTACCCCCCAGGGGTACAATGGTAATCCGGCTGGGCGTGGGCCCCAACCGTCTGTGTCTACGCCCGCCGGCTTCTCCGCCGACTGGTGGGGCCCGCCGGCTGCCGACCCTTTGGCCGACAGACCAGCCCCACCGCTCGGGGGTCTTGTCGGGGGCTGGTTACTGTTACCTTGCCCCTGGTGACGATGGCTTTGTCGTGGTAAGCATGGCTACAGTGCCGCCGCGACGCGGCTCATCACTGTAGCCTTACCTTCTCTTGTCTCCTTAATGAAGCACCTCCTTGGAGGGAGAGAGCTGGCCGGCTGTTGGAAGCCGGCCATATCATTGGCCGACTGTGGCAAGCCTAGCCGCCTTCGGGATCTCCCTGACCGAGGGGGCCCGCCACCCACGGGTCGTACTGACCCCTCGCCGTGGGTGACGTCATGATCATCGTGGAAACAGTGCCGCGCCGGACGGGGATGGCCGCCCCGTACGGTGCACTGTGGCCATGCGTGTGCTGGGATTCGGGGGTGGCGGGATTTACTGTAGCCACGCCCCGTCTCGTCGCCGTTATGTGGGTGCAGACTCTGAGGGCAAGATATTAGCTGCCTGCTGAGGGGCCGGCTCCTGGGTCGGCCCTTTTATGGCCGGCTTCTGGAAGTCGGCCTTCTCGTGGTCTTGTTTCTCAAGGATTTCAGGGCTGGGCTGCCTTTCCGCAGCCGGCTTGAGAGGTAGCCGACTGGGGGAAGACGGCCCCATGTCTTGGAAGCTTGGAGGCTTGTTCGGCCTGTAATTTTTCTGAAGTGCCAGGGGAAGCCGGCTAGGCTACCCGTGGTCATTTACTGGCATGAGTGTATGAACATGAATGTAATGTCGGTGAGAAATATGTACCCCAAGCTTAGGCTTTTGGCCTAAGTTGGTCTATGCCCACAGATCGAAGCTACTCTCTCCGGTGTACTGAGGAGGGTCCTCAGGGTGCCACTTGTTGGCGATCTCCTCCAGATCCCACTGATAAACAGACTGTCGATAAGGGTCAAGTGGTCGCTCAGGCTCAGGCTCTGGGACTTGTGTCAGCCTCCAGTACGCATAAATGGCCTCTGGCAAGATGAGGTACGTGCCTAAAAGTATGTTAAACAAAGAGGGCACAGGAAAAGTAATAATCTCACACTGAGTTTTATCAAATATCAAATTATACTTAAGCATTTTCTTCTTATTTTTAACAATAAAGTCATGTTCTACCATACTCTTATAATCTAGAAAAATAGGGGGCAACAACTTTTCCTCTTACTCATAATGCCTAATAGGTATCTCAAAGTGTGCATCAAGGCACGAAGCAAAGAGGCCTCCGAAGATTGGGCCCTTTGTGCGGTTCAGACTTAATATTTTAGCAACAATAGCGCCTAAACTGAAAGTTGTATCACGAAACAAAGCATGGCGCAAAATAACAATATCAGGAGCACTGAGATTTCCACTATTCTCGCGACCAATGAAGCATCTACTAGCAAATATTGCAAAGTAACGTAGAACAGGGAAATGTTTGCTAGTAATTCTTGCATCGGAAACTTTCCTTGTTTCCCCTACAACAATTCTATCAAGAAATCCATCCACATCACTACATGTGGTTCCTCAATGCTGCCCATAAAGGGTAACTTTCAGACCCGACAAAAATCATAAAGTGACATCTCCTTAACCTCATCATATAAATGAAACTCCACTGAAGGTGGTGATTTCTTAGCATGGAAATAAAAATTTTGCACGAAAATATTAGTGAGTAGGAGATACTGTTCGCGCTGGTCGTGGAGGAAGTCGGTGAGGCCTGCATTCTCAGCCAAGTAATAAAAGTCATCATAAATTCCGGCGGCTCTCAAGAACGCATCACAAGGCCATTCGCACGGCCGAACCTCTACAATGCAATGAAGATTGTATCTGGGCTTTTTAATCTCCTCATTCTGCTTATCCTTCGAGCTTTGGCTCGAAGAGCCTCTCAACAATCTCTGCAACATTTTCTCCCTCTGAAATTTTCTGAAATTTTAGTGACTCAAAATAAAAGTGAACCAAACTCAACAAAATTGATAGCAACTACTCCCACAAGTCCCTAGAGGCTATATCATGCATTAGAACTACTTTGGACCATATAAATTTGACATGTAAGCTCAAGAACAGGGTCACCTTAGCAGCAAAAATTTGCAATAAATAAAGCACTAGAACAAAAACTAATTGGACCATTGGAGGAGTCACATACCAAAGAACAATCTCCCCAAACAGTTTTGTGAATGGAGCTTTGAGCAAGGAGATCGAAAATGGTAGCAAGATGAGCTACATCACTGGTTTGAGCTATGGGAGGATTTTTCTGGAGGAAGACGAAGTGAGTGGGTGCTGGAATAAGTGGAGGGGGTCCATGTGGGGCCCACGAGGAAGGGGGCGTGCCCCAGGGGGTGGGAGCGCCCTGCACCCTTGTGGCCAAGTGGTGGCCCCCTCGTGTTTTCTCAATGCCTGAAATTCTAAAATATTCTACAAAAAATCATATTTCATTTTCAGGACATTTGGAGGACTTTTATTTTCGGGGTATTTTTATTGCAAGGATAATTCAGAAAACAGGTAAAAAATACTATTTTTGCTTTATTTAATCTAAATAACAGAAAGTAAAAGGAGGGTACAAAGAGTTGTGCTTTATAACTTCATCCATCTCATGCTTATCAAAAGGAATCCACTAACAAGGTTGATCAAGTCTTGTTAACAAACTCTTTCCGAATAACATGAAACCGGAGAATTTTTGAATAACACTAGGTTACCTCAATGGGGATATGCACGTCCCCAACAATAAGAATATCATATTTCTTCTTGACAGTAGGAAGAGGGAATTCAAAACCTCCAATAGTAATCCTTGAAAATTTTCCAATAGAATTGATACTGTGGACTTGAGGTTGTTTTCCCGGGAAGTGTACCGTATGCTCATTACCATTAACATGAAAAGTGACATTGCCTTTGTTGCAATCAATAACAACCCGTACACTATTCAAAAAAGGTCTACCAAGGATAATCGACATACTATTGTCCTCGGGAATATCAAGAATAACAAAGTCCGTTAAAATAGTAATGTTTGCAACCACAACAGGCACATCCTCACAAATATCGACATGTATAGCAGTTGATTTATCGGCCATTTGGAAAGATATTTCAGTAGGTGTCAACTTATTCAAATCAAGTCTATGATATAAAGAGAGAGGCATAACACTAACACTGGCTCCAAGATCACATAAAGTAGTTTTAACATAGTTTCTTTTAATGGAGCATGGTATAGTTGGTACTCCTGGATCTCCTAGTTTCTTAGGTATTCCACCTTTAAAAGTATAATTGGCAAGCATGGTGGAAATTTCAGCTTCCGGTATCTTTATTTTATTTGTAATAATATCTTTCATATATTTAGCATAAGGATTCATTTTAAGCATATCAGTCCAACGCATACACAAAAACATAGGTCTAATCATTTCAGCAAAGCGCTCAAAATCCTCATCATCCTTTTTCTTGGATGGTTTAGGAGGAAAAGGCATGGGTTTCTGAACCCATGGTTCTCTTTCTTTACCGTGCTTCTTAGCAACGAAGTCTCTCTTATCATAATGTTGATTCTTTAATTGTGGGTTATCAAGATCAACATCAGGTTCAATCTCTACATCATTGTTATTGCTAAGTTGAGTATCAACATGAACATCATCATTAACATTATCACTAGGATTGTCAGGTGTGTCAACAACAGGTTCACTAGAAGCATGCAAAGTCCTATCATTTTTCTTTCTCTTCTTCTTAGAAGGACTAGGTGTATCAACATTAGTTCTCTGAGAATCTTGCTCAACTCCTTAGGGTGGTCCTCAGGATACAAAGGTTCCTGAGTCATTTTACCCCCTCTAGTCACAACTCTAATAGCATTATCATTTTTCTTATTATTTAATTCACTGAGCAAATCATCTTGAGCTTTAAGCACTTGTTCTACCTGAGTGGTAACCATAGAAGCATGTTTACTAATAAGTTTAATGTCACCTTTAACTCTAGACATATAATCACTCAAGTGTTCAAGCATATAAGCATTATGTTTCAATTGTCTACCAACATAAGCATTGAAGTTTTCTTGTTCAACAATAAAATTATCAAACTCATCCAAGCATTGGCTAGCAGACTTATTACGAGGAATATCACCTTCATCAAATCTATAGAGAGAATTTACCTTTACTACATGTGCCGGGTTATCAAGACCATGTATTTCTTCAATAGGTGGTGAATTCTTAACATCTTCAGCTTTAATACCCTTTTCTTTCATAGATTTCTTTGCCTCTTGCATATCTTCAGGACTGAGAAATAGAATACCCCTTTTCTTCTGAGTTGGATTAGGAGTTGGTTCAGGAAGTGTCTAATCATTATCATTACTCAATATATTATTCAATAGCAATTCATCTTGCTCAACAGTTCTTTCCCTAAAAACACAACCAGCACAACTATCCAGGTGGTCCCTGGAAGCATCTGTTAGTCCATTATAAAAGATATCAAGTATTTCATTTTCCTTGAGAGGATGATCAAGCAAAGCATTAAGTAATTGGAGAAGCCTCCCCCAAGCTTGTGGGAGACTCTCTTCTTCAACATGCACAAAATTATATATTTCCCGTAAGGCAGCTTGTTTCTTATGAGCGGGGAAATATTTAGCAGAGAAGCAATAAATCATATCCTGGGGACTACGCACACAACCAGGAGCAAGAGAATTAAACCATGTTTTAGCATCACCCTTTAATGAGAACAAGAGTAACTTAATGCTATAGTAGTAACGAATTTTTTCCTCATGAGTGAATAGGGTGGCTATATTATTCAATTTAGTAAGATGTGCCACAACAGTTTCAGATTCATAGCCATAAAAAGGATCAGATTCAACCAAAGTAATTAACTCAGGATCGATAGAGAAATCATAATCCTTATCAGAAATGCAAATAGGTGAAGTAGCAAAAGCAGGTTCATATTTCATTCTAGCATTCAAAGAATTTTCTTTCAGCTTAACTAACAGTTTCTTAAGATCATATCTATCTTTGCAAGCAAAAAGATCTCTAGCAGTTTCTTCATCCATAACATAACCCTCAGGTACATCAGGCAATTCATATGTAGGGGGAGAATCTTCATCATCACTTTCATCAATATTATTTGTTTCAATAATTTCATTCTCTCTAACCCTAGCAAGTTGTTCATCAAGAAATTCACCTAATGACACAGTATTATCAAGCATAGAAGTAGTTTCATCATAAGCATCATGCATAGCAGAAGTGGCATGATCAATAACATGCGACATATCAGAATCAATAGCAGGAGTAGGTGTCGCAAGTTTACTCAAAACAGAAGGAGAATCAAGTGCAGAGCTAGATGGCAGTTCCTTACCTCCCCTCATAGTTGAGGGAAAAATCTTGGTTCTTTCATCTTTCAAGTTCCTCATAGTGATCAATAGATATAAATTCCAAGTGACTCAAATAATAGAGCTATGCTCCCCGGCAATGGCGCCAAAAAATTATCTTGATAACCCACAAGTATAGGGGATCGCAACAGTTTTCGAGGGTAGAGTATTGAACCCAAATTTATCGATTCGACACAAGGGGAGCCAAAGAATATTCTCAAGTATTAGTAGTTGAGTTGTCAATTCAACCACACCTGAAAGACTTAATATCTGCAGCAAAGTATTTAGTAGCAAAGTAGTATGGAAGTAACGGTAACGGTGCAAAAGTAACAATAGTAGTTTTTGTAGTAATCGTAACAGTGGCAACAGAAAAGTAACTAAGCAAAGATCAATATGTGAAAAGCTCGTAGGCAATGGATCAGTGATGGATAATAATGTCGGATGTGATTCCTCATGCAACAGTTATAACATAGGGTGACACAGAACTAGCTCCAGCTCATCAATGTAATGCATGCATGTATTCTGAATATAGTCATACATGCTTATGGAAAAGAACTTGCATGACATCTTCTGTCCTACCCTCCCGTGGCAGCGGGGTTCTATTGGAAACTAAGGGATATTAAGGCCTCCTTTTAATAGAGTACCGGACGTCCGGACCAAAGCATTAACACTTAGTGAATACATGAACTCCTCAAGCTATGGTCATCACCGGGAGTGGTCCCGATTTATTGTCAGTTCGGGGTTGCCGGATCATAACACATAGTAGGTGACTATTGACTTGCAAAATAGGATTAAGAACTCACATATATTCATGAAAACATAAATAGGTTCAGATCTGAAATCATGGCACTCGGGCCCTAGTGACAAGCATTAAGCATAGCAAAGTCATAGCAACATCAATCTTACAACATAATGGATACTAGGGATCAAACCCTAACAAAACTACCTCGATTACATGGTAAATCTCATCTAACCCATCACCATCTAGCAAGCCTACGATGGGATTACTCACGCACAATGGTGAGCATCATGAAATTGGTGATGGAGGATGGTTGATGATGACGATGGCGACGAATTCCCCTCTCCGGACCCCCAAACGGACTCCAGATCAGCCCTCCCGAGAGGGATTAGGGCTTGGCGGCGGCTCCGTATCGTAAAACATGATGAATTCTTCTCTCTGACTTTTTCTCTCCGAACATAGGATTATTTCACTAGTATGTTTCATTAATTCCAAAACGTGTCTCCGTTGATTTTTAGGTCATTCCAAGAACTTTTATTTCTGCACAAAAATAACACCATGACAATTCTGCTGAAAACAACGTTAGTCCGGGTTAGTTCCATTCAAATCATGCAAGTTAGAGTCCAAAACAAGGGCAAAAGTGTTTGTAAAAGTAGATACGTTGGGGAGTATCAAATATTGGAGGAAATAAGTACGAGAGGAGGCCCACCAGGTGGGCACAACCCACCTGGCTGCGCCCGGGAGCCCAGACACGCCCTGGTGGGTTATGCTCACCCAGGCCCACCTCTGGTGCCCATCTTTTGGTATATAAGTAATTTTGACCTAGAAAAAATAAGCAGAGGACTTTCGGGATGGAGCGTGGCTGTCTCGAGGCGAAACTTGGGCAGGAGCACTTTTGCCCTCCGGCGGAGCGATTCCGCCGGGGGAACTTCCCTGGGGGAGGGGTAAATCATCATCGTCATCATCACCAACAACTCTCCCATCTTGGGGAGGGCAGTTTACATCAACATCTTAAACAACACCATCTTATCTCAAATCCTAGTTCATCTCTTGTGTTCAATCTTGTTACCGGAACTATATATTGATGTTTGTAGGTGACTAGTACTGTTGATTACATCTTGTAGTTGATTACTATATGGTTTATTTGGTGGAAGATTATATGTTCAGTTTCAATATGCTATTTAATACCCCTCTAATCTTGAGCATGAGTATCATTTGTGAGTAGTTACTTTTGTTCTTGAGGTCACAGGATAAATCATGTTGCAAGTAATCATGTGAACTTGATATGTGTTCGATAGTTTGATAGTATGTATGTTGTGATTCCCTTAGTGGTGTCATGTGAACGTCAACTAGATGACACTTCACCATATTTTTGCGTAAGGGAATGCATTATGGAGTAGCAATTAGATGATAGGTGGCGATAGTGACAGAAGCTTAAACCCCAGTTTATGCGCTATTCCGTAAGGGACCGATTGGATCCAGAAGTTTAATGCTATGATTAGAATTTATTCTTCATACTTTTCTCGTAGTTGCAGATGCTTGCGGGAGGGTTAATCATAAGTAGGAGATTTTTCAAGTCAGAATAGAACCTAAGCACCGGTCCACCCACATATCAAATTATCAAAGTAGCGAACACAAATCGAACCAACATGGTGAAAGTGACTAGATGAAATTCCCGTGTACCCTCAAGAATGCTTTGCTTATCATAAGAGACCATTTTGGCCTGTCCTTTGCCTCAAAAGGATTGGGCTACCTTGCTGCACTTTTGTTACTACTATCGTTACTTGCTCGTTACAAATTATCTTGCTATCAAACTACTCTGCAACTTACAATTTCAGCACTTTCAGACATTACCTCGCTGAAAACCACTTGTCATTTCCTTCTGCTCCTCGTTGGGTTCGACACTCTTACTTATCAAAAATATCTACAATTGATCCCATATACTTGTGGGTCATCAAGGCTATTTTCTGGCGCCATTGTCGGGGAGTGAAGCGCCTTTGGTAAGTGGAATTTGGTAAGGAAACATTTATCTAGTGTGCTGAAATTTATTGTCACTTGTTACTATGGAAAACAATCCTTTGATGGGTTAGTTAGGGGTATCTTCACCTCGACCAGAACCACAATTAGCTACCCCTCAACCCACTGCACCTACTAAAAATATTGAATATGAAATTCCTTCGGGTATGATAGAACAACTGCTAGCTAATCCTTATGCATGAGATGGAACCGAACATCGTGGTATGCACTTGATATATGTGGAACAAATTTGTGGATAGTTCAAGCTTGCAGGTTTACTCGGAGATGAAGTTATGTAGAAGGTTTTCCCTTTATCTTTGAAGGGAAAAGCATTGGCATGGTATAGGCTATGCGATGATATGGGATCTTGGAATTGGAATCGATTGAAATTGGAGTTCCACCAAAGAATTTATCCTATGCATCTAGTTCATCGTGATCGGAATTACATATATAATTTTTGGCCGTCTGAAGGAGAAAGTATCGCTCTAGCTTGGCGGAGGCTTAAGTCAATGTTATATTCGTTCCCCAATCGTGAGCTCTCAAGAGAAATTATTATACAAAAAAATTATGCTCAACTTTCTCATAATGATCGATCCATGCTCGATACTTCTTGTGCTGGTTCTTTTATAAAGAAGACTATTGAATTCTAGTGGGATCTTTTGGAAAGAATTAAACGCAACTCTGAAGGTTCGTACCTCGACGAAGGTAAAGAATCAGGTATTAAGCTAAAGTATGATTGTGTTAAATCTTTTATGAATACTGATGCTTTTCAAAAGTTTAGCACTAAATATGGACTTGACTCTGAGATAGTAGCCTCCTTTTGTGAATCATTTGCCACTCATGTTGATCTCCCTAAAGAGAAGTGGTTTAAATATCACCCACCTATTAAATAAGAAATTAAAGAACCAGTACTAGTTAAAGAAGAAAATATACTTTAAAATGTTGATCAAGTTGTTCCTACTGCTTATATTGAGAAACCACCTTTCCTTGTTAGGATAACGGAACATGATAATGTTTCAACTATGGTTAACAAAAGTTATATTAGAACACCCAAACCTGATGAACAAATCAAAGTAGAACCTAGTGTTGCTATTGTTAAAGATCTCCTAGAAGAAAATATAGATGGGCATGTTATTTACTTCTGCAATGAAGCTACAAGAATTGCCAAACCTAATAGAGAGGAAAAACATAGACCCATTGTGGGCATGCCTGTTGTCTGAGTTAAAATAGGAGAACACTGTTATCATGGTTTGTCTGACATAGGTGCTAGCGTGAGTGCTCTCCCCTTTACTTTATATCAAGAAATTATGAATGACATAGCACCTACTGAAATAGAAGAAATAGATGACACTATTAAACTTGCTAATACAGATACCATCACACCACTTGGGATTGTTAGAGATGTTGAAGTCTTGTGTGGGAAAATAAAATGCCCTACTAATTTTCTTGTTCTTGGTTCCCCACAAGATGACTTTTGTTCCATTATCTTTGGTAGACCTTTCTTGAACATCGTTAATGCTAAGATAGATTGTGAGAAACAAACTGTCGGTGTTAGTTTTGGTGATGAATCTCATGAATTTATTTTTTCCAAGTTTAGTAGAAAGCTTCATGAAAAAGAATTGCCTAGTAAGGATGAAATAGTTGGTCTTGCTTCTATTGCTGTACCACCTACTGATCCTTTAGAACAATTTTTGCTAGGCTATGAAAATGATTTACATATGCATGAAAGAAATGAAATAGATAAAAATTTCTTTGAACAACGTCGTCTGCTTAAACATAATTTGCCTATTGAAAATCTAGGAGGTCCTCCTCCACCTAAAGGTGATCCTATATTTGAATTAAAACAATTGCCAGACACTCTGAAATATGCTTATCTTGATGAAAAGAAGATATATCCTATTATTATTAGTGCTAACCTTTCAGAACATGAAGAAGAAAGATTATTGAAAGTTTGAAGGAAGCACTGAGCTGCTATTGGATATACCCTTGATGATTTAAAGGGCATTAGTCCCAATCTATGTCAGCACAAGATTAATATGGAACCTGGTGCTAAACCCGTTGTTGATCACCAACGTCGGTTAACTCCAAAAATGAAGGAAGTGGTAAGAACGGAAATCTTAAAACTTCAGGAAGCAGGTATAATCTATCCTATAGCTGATAGTAAATGGGTAAGTCATGTTCATTGTGTCCCTAAGAAAGGAGGTATTACTATTGTTCCTAATGATAAGAATGAACTTATTCCACAAAGAATTGTTACAAGCTATAGAATGGTAATTGATTTTAGAAAATTAAACAAAGCAACTAGAAAAGAACATTACCCTCTGCCTTTTATTGATCAAATGCTAGAAATATTATCTAAGCACAAACATTTTTGCTTCCTTGATGGATATTCTGGTTTTTCGCAAATACCTATTTCCCAACATGATCAAGAAAAGACCACCTTTACATGTCCCTTTGGAACTTATGCTTATAGACGTATGCCTTTTGGTTAATGCAATGCACCTGCTACCTTTCAAAGATGTATGACTGCTATATTCTCTGACTTTTGTGAAAAGATTGTTGAGGTTTGCATAGATGACTTCCCTATTTATGGGAAGTCTTTTGATTATTGTTTAAGCAATCTTGATCGAGTTTTGCAGAGATGTGAACAAACAAATCTTGTCTTGAACTAGGAGAAGTGCCACTTTATGGTTAATGAAGGCATTGTCTTGGGTCATATAATTTCTGAAAGAGGTATTGAAGTGGATAAAGCTAAGGTTGATGCAATTGAGAAAATTCCATGTCCTAAAGATATCAAAGGTATTCGTAGTTTCCTAGGTCATGCTGGTTTCTATAGGAGATTTATCAAAGACTTCTCTAAAATTTCTAGGCCTCTTACGAATCTTTTGCAAAAGTATGTTCCTTTTGTTTTTTATGATGATTGTTTAGAAGCCTTTGAAACACTCAAGAAAGCCTTAATTTTTGCACTTATTGTTCAACCACCTGATTGGAACTTGTCTTTTGAAACTATGTGTGATGTTAGTGATTATGCTGTTGGTGTTTTTCTAGGACAAAGAGTTGATAAGAAACTAAATGTTATTCATTATGCTAGTAAAACTCTAGACAGTGCTCAACGGAATTATGCAACTACTGAAAAAGAATTCGTAGCAGTGGTGTTTGCTTGTGATAAATTTAGATCTTACATTGTTGATTCAAAAGTAATTGTTCACACCGACCATGCTGCTATTAAATATCTTATGGAAAAGAAAGATGCTAAACCTAGACTTATTCGATGGGTTCTCTTGCTACAAGAATTTGATTTACATATCACAGATAGAAAGGGAGCTAAGAACCCCATAGCTGATAACTTGTCTAGGCTTGAAAATGTGCTTGATGACCCACTACCTATTGATGATAGTTTTCCGGATGAGCAGTTAGCTGCAATAAATGTTGCTCATAACACTCCTTGGTATGATGAAATGCTAATTACATTGTTTCTAAATATTTACCACCTAGCTTTACATACCAACAAAAGAAAATTTCTTCTATGATTTAAGACATTACTTTTGGGATGACCCACATCTTTATAAAGAAGGAATATATGGTACTCCCTCCGTTTCTTTTTAGTCCGCATATAAGGTTTGGTCAAAGTCAAGCTTTGTAGAGTTTGACTAACTTTATATTAAAAAATATAAACATTCACAATATGAAATCAATATTATCAAATGCATCATGAAACTTATTTTCATACTATATAGTTTTAGTATTGTTGATGTTCATATATTTTTATATAAATTTGGTCAAACTTTGTGTAGTTTGACTTTGACCAAATCTTATATGCGGAGTAAAAAGAAACGGAGGGAGTATTATTAGACGTTGTGTACCTGAGCATGAACATGGACAAATCCTATGCAAATGTCACTCGAAAGCATATGGAGGACATCATGCTGGAGATAGAACTGCTCACAAGGTATTGCAATCTGGATTTTATTGGCCTACTCTCTTCGAGGGTGCCTGTAAGTTCGTCTTATCTTTTGATTAATGTCAAATAATAGGTAATTTCGGTAAGCGTCAAGAAATGCCTATGAATTATTCACTTGCCGTTGGACCATTTGATGTTTGGGGATTTGATTACATGGGACCTTTTCCTTCCTCTAATGGCTATACACATATTTTGGTTGCTGTTGATTCTGTTACTAAATGGGTAGAAGCTATTCCAACCAGTAGTGTTGATCACAAACCTCTATTAAAATGCTTAAGGAAGTTATTTTCCCAAGGTTTGGAGTCCGTGATGGAAATATTCCCTAGAGGCAATAATAAAGTTGTTATTTGTATTTCCTTATATCATGATAAATGTTTATTATTCATGCTAGAATTGTATTAACCGGAAACTTGATACATGTTTGAATACATAAACAAAACAAAGTGTCCCTAGTATGCCTCTACTAGACTAGATCGTTAATCAAAGATGGTTAAGTTTCCTAACCATAGACATGTGTTGTCATTTGATGAACGAGATCACATCATTAGCAGAATGATGTGATGGACAATACCCATCCTTAGCCTAGCATAATGATCGTTAAGTTTTATTGCTATTGCTTTCTTCATGACTTATACATATTCCTTTGACTATGAGATTATGCAACTCCCGAATACCGGAGGAATACCTTGTGTGCTATCAAACATCACAACGTAACTGGGTGATTATAAAGATGCTCTACAGGTATCTCTGAAGGTGTTTCTTGGCTTGGCATAGATCGAGATTAGGATTTGTCACTCTGAGTATTGGAGAGGTATATCTGGGCCCTCTCGGTAATGCACATCATGATAAGCCTTGCAAGCAATGTGACTAATGAGTTAGTTATGGGATGATGCATTACGGAGCAAGTAAAGAGACTTCCCGGTAACGAGATTGAACTAGGTATGAAGATACCGACGATCGAATCTCGGGCAAGTAACATACCGATAACAAAGGGAATGACGTATGTTGTCATTGCGGTTTGACCGATAAGGATCTTCGTAGAATATGTAGGAACCAATATGAGCATCCAGGTTCCGCTATTGGTTATTGATCGGAGATGTGTCTCGATCATGTCTACATAGTTCTCGAACCCGTAGGGTCCGCACGCTTAATGTTCGATGACGATTTGTATTATGAGTTATGTGTTTTGGTGACCGAAGATTTCCCGGAGTCCCGGATGAGATCACGGACATGACGAGGAGTCTCGAAATGTCTGAGAGGTAAATATTGATATATTGGATGATAGTATTCGGACACCGGAATGGTTCCGGAGTGTTTCGGGTACTTATCGGAGTACCGGGGGGTTACCGGAACCCCCGGGGAAAGTAATGGGCCACATAGGCCTTGGGAGGAAGGCACACCAGCCCACAAGGGGCTGGCGTGCCCCCCACTTGGAAGGGGTCCGAGTTCGAGTAGGGGGCGGCGCCCACCTTTCCTTCTCCTTCTCCCTCTCCTTCTCCCTTTCCCTCTCCGGTAAAAGGAAGGGGGTCCGAATTGGACTTGGAGTCCTAGTAGGACTCCTCCCCACTTGAGGGCGTGCCTTGGCCAGCCTCCTCTCCTCTCCCTCCTTTATATACATGGGGGGTGCCTCCTAGACACACAATTGTTCCAAGCCGTGTGCGGCGCCCCCTCCACCGTTTACTCCTCCGGTCATATTGTCGTAGTGCTTAGGCGAAGCCCTACGCGGATCACTTCACCATAAGCGTCACCACGCCGTCGTGCTGACGAAAATCTCCCTCAACACTTTGCTAGATCAAGAGTTCGAGGGACGTCATCGAGCGGTGCCTGGAAACGGGATGAGGCGAAGACATGCACGTCAGCGAATCTTACCCAGCTTCAGGGCTCTTCGGGGAGATAATACCCTTACTGCTGCTCTGCAGGGTCTCCGCATGATCACTATCGCAAAGTGTTTACACGATTGCTCCTTGAGCTGTTTCCTGGAGGTAGGAGAGGGCAAGGCTAGCTCTCTCCCTCCTATATGATCTGGTCTAGAGCTAATGGGTTCCAACCCTTTGCATGGGTGCCCCGGGGGATTTATATAGGCCTACCCCCTGAGGGTACAATGGTAATCCGGCTGGACGCGGGCCCATCCGTCAGCGCCTCTGGCTTCTGTCTTCCCCGCCGACCGCTGGGGCCCGCCGACTGGTGGGCCCCGGCGACTGGCCTGGTATGGAGCCGACAGGCCGCGTCCACCGCGGGCGGGTCTTGCCGGCTGCTGATTACTGTAGCCGTGCTTTTGATGACGCGGGCTTGATCATGGGGTCGTGGCGACAGCCCCGCCGCCTGGCGGGCGATCACTATTGCCACTCTCCATCACATCTTAATTAATGGCGCGTGGGCCCCGGGGGAGGGCTCGGCCGACTCCGGACGGGTCCGACTGGTGGTCCTCTTGCCGTCTCCTGGGGTCTCACTGACTGGTGGGACCCGCTGCCTTTGGGCCGTATAGACAAGCCGTCGTGGGTACAAGACTCGATCCTGTGGTGCTGATGTTAGGGCCGGTATGGCAATAGTGCCATGCCGCACGGAGATCTTCCGGTGTACGGCGTGTTGTGGCCATGCCTGCCCTTGGTAAGGGGCGTGAGTGGGCTTCACGGTAGCCACTCCCATGCCCCGTCCCTCTTGATGAGGTCATGGGGTTTGTTGGAGTCGCAGGCCGACTCCCCAAAGCTGGCTTCTCTGCAAGTCGCCAGTCAGGAGTTGGCTTATCACTGCAGTCGTCCCTGGGACTCGGCCGTGAGTGGTCAGTCGGCTGTCTTGCCGTCGGCTCCTTAGAAGGCGGCTCTTCGTCTTGGGGTCTTGAGGGGCGCAGCCTGCCCCGATGTCTTGAAAGGTTCTGGGCCTTGGGTTGGCCTACCCGTGGCCCATTACTCCGACAGTAGTCCCCGAAGCTGGTGAGGCGCCGCGGACGAACGGCCGAGAAGCCTCAGCAGTTTCTCTTTCCGGGTGCTCAACACATGGCTCTTGGTTGACTTCCGCCGGGCCGGCTAGAAGGAGTCGGACTCGCCCAACTCTGACTCGCACAAGATTTCGAACGTCGCGGCGGGATCCAAGTAGCATGCTTGCTAAGCCTCTGGGCCACCGCCCGTTCTAGGCCTGTCATGCGATGACACGTGGCTGGGCCATTCTGCCAGCCTACGCGTGCGACGGGACAGGCCCATAGGCGGGGCCTGCCACTAGCGCGCCTCGGCGCCCGAGCGGATCCACCGCGGCCCCGGCGGACGGTTGGGATTCCCGTGGAGTTACTGCACGCAGTAACTTTGTCGTGGAACATGGGGGTCGTGGGGCCGTGGGCGCAGTAAATCCCACGACCGCCCCCTCGGCTTCGCAGCCCACGAGGCTATAAGTAGGGGAAAGAGGGGGGCACGCGCGCTCCTCCTTCCCACCACTCCTCGCTCTCCTCCTTCTCACTGCTCCTCGCTCTCCTCCTTTTTCTTTGCTCCGCCGCGCGCGCAAGCTCCGACGAACGCCGCGGCGGTCAGCTCGCGATGAGTTCTTCCTCTGCCGCCGCGCCTCCCCCAGTGCGCTCCGGCACTTGGGACGGCTCCGAAGTTCACGACGACCACATTGAGTTCCTCCGCCGGACTCGTCGGCTCCCCGGCGAGGATCACGTGCGGGTGCGTCTTGCGTCGAAGGGGCAGATTTCCCCCGCGCCGCAGGAGGGCGAGCGGGTCATCTTCCGCTCGCACTGCTTGCGCGGGTTGGGGCTGCCGGCGAGCAGTTTCTTCTGTTCCTTCCTAGAGTTCTACGGCCTCCAGCCGCACCACCTCACCCCCAACACGGTGGTGCTGCTGTCCGCCTTCGTGGCCTTGTGCGAAGGCTTCCTCAGAGTCCTCCCCACCCTCGAGCTCTGGGGGGAGTTCTTCTTCTCCAAGCTCGGCACCCAGGCTGCAGGTGTGCCGGCTCAATGTGGCGCTTTCATCACCGTGCGAAGGTCAGGGGCCGACAACCCCTTCCCCTCCATCTCGCTGATGGCAGAGATCGTACTTCTACGTCAGGAGCGTCTCCACGAGGGGCGACTGGGTCAACCTGCCGGCTTTCGAAGCCGGCCCGCCGGCTGGGAGACTGCCCAACTGGTCGTACCGGGCCAAGTCGCTGACGCCTGCGGGAGCCGGCGCCATCGCGCGACTCCGAGTGCTAATGCAGTCGGAGGGCTTGACTGGTCCAGACCTGCTAGCCGCCTTCGTGGCGCGCCGAGTTCTCACGCTCCAAGGCCGCCCCCATATGATATGTCAAATGAGCGGGCACCGCGACCCGAGTCGGATGTGCACCAAGGACATGCCTCACGAGGAGGTGGCCTTCATGGTGAACTACCTCTCGGAAAACAAGCTCCTGGAGGATTGGCGGTTAGGCAAGGAGCCGTACTCCCGTGCCAACCCCCCGCCCGTGGTGAGTTACCTTTCCTTTCTTTCTTTGGATTATTTTCTTTCTTGCCGAGTTTGTTTTGACCAGTCGTCTTTGGTCAGAATCCCCTCCTCCACCCGCCAGCCGGCACCTCGGGGCCGGCCCACGAGTTCCTCGCCGACCGGGCAGAGAGCGACGTCGACGACCCCGATCTGGGGGGCGGTGGCTCTGGAGGACGACGCCGAGGGAGGAGGAGGAGCAGCAGGCGACTTCAGGCCTTCGGCCACTTTCGCTGACTGGCCTGATGACGACGCCGATGGAGAAGTCGCCCCCGCCATCGGCCAGGAGCCAGCCAGCCTTGCGCGGGCTCTTCTGCCGCGCCGGGTGCTCCAGGCGGCGGGAAGAAGCGCAGGGCCGTGCCGACCTTGTTCGGCAGTCGGCCGAAGAAGCCCAAGGGTTCGGCTGCGGCGACCCGGCGGGACGAGGCGGATGCGAAGGCTATCCACTTCCGTAAGGAAGTGAAGAAGCCGCCATTGGTCTCCGCGTGAGTATTCTGTCTCAATGCTTTTATTCTTTCTTTGTGGCTTTGCCTGAGTCTTTTGCTTGCTTCCCTTTCTTCAGGGCTCCCCTCACTCTTGAGAGGGTCACCGCCGCCTCTGTCATGGGGTCAGCGGAGACGTCCGCCACCACTCGGCGGATTGACCCCGCTGCTGACCTCCGGGAGGCGACAGAGCGGAATGCGCAGGAGAAGCGCAATGAAGAAGAGGCCGTTCGCCTGGAGAAGGCGGAGACCGATAGGGCGGAGGCCTCCGCCAAGAAAAAACTGGCGGAGGCCGAAGCCGCCGCCGGGACGAAGCGGCAGGCTGAGGAGGCCGCACGCTGCCAATTGGCGGTGTTCGTCACCCCGCTAATCTCTGCGCCGCCGCCTACGGAGTTCACGGGGCAGTCTGGGGAAGCCGGCGGCAATAACCCCGTCGTGGAGAGGGAATGCGGCGACCCCTCTATGCCGGACGTGATCGTTCCACCGCCGTCTCCGCCGCCGTCTGAGAGTGTGCAAGGCAAGCAGCCAGCGGACCCTCCAGTGCCGCCGACCGAAGACGAGGCCGTGGCGAGGTTACTCCTCCAAGTCGGCTCACCGACGCGCCGCCGTCTGGAGAAGGCAACTTCGGCACCCCGCCCCCTGGAGGCCGGCACTGCTAGCTCAGCGATCCTAGACGCCGAAGCGACGAGCGCCGCGCCCATTGGGTGGGTGCGAGGAGGCGGCACAGGGCCGCTGAACCAGGCGCTTCTGAAACGTCCAGGCGAAGCTTCGTGCTGACGGCGACGCTCTCCAGAATTGCACCAAGGTGTACCTGGGGTCGCGGGCAGCCGTCCGGGTATGTTTTTTTCCTTTGTCCTTGTTTCCTTGTTCCTCTCTGTGGGGGCACGCCAGCGCACCCACTGGGTGTAGTCCCCGAGGTTCAGGCTGGCTGCTGAGCAGGCGGCCCGGAACTCCAATTGATGAACTCTGGGTATTGACTTTTTGTCTGAAATGCTTGACGCAGGATTACCACAACCTCCGCGTCACTGCCTTCAACCGTAACATTGAAGAGCTGGGCAAGCGGACCGTCGATTTGTCGGAGAGCCGGAGTAAGTCCTTTTTCTTCTCTGAGGGGGCGCGCTAGCGCACCCGCAGGCTGTAGTCCCCGAGATTCGGGCCGACTGTTGGGCAGTCGGGCCGGATCTCCCTGGCGATCTTCTTTATTGATGACTTAACGCCTTCTTTCTTCCTTCTTTTCAGGAGCCAACACTGCTCTTCAACAGCAGCTGAGTGAAGCCAACTCCGCATTGCGCGCCAAAGGGAGGAGTGCAGCAAGCTCGCCACGGAGCGCGATCTGCTGGCCACTCAATTGGCAGAGCAGAAGGAGCTGCTTGTGAAGACGCAGAGGGAGGCGGAAGAGACGGAGACCGCCCTCCTGGCCGAGTTCGCGAGCGAGCACTCCTCCTGGTCTGACAAGGAAGCGATGCTGGCCTCCGGCTTCCATGAGATTGAAGACATCGCTGATGGTGAGTTTCTTTACTTTCTTTCTTCGAGCTGCCGATTATAAGTCGTGCCGACTCCTAGTTTTTGACTTGCTTCTTCATTTCTTCCATCTTAGCAAACTTCTTTCCTGGGCACTCACAGGCCGCCATCCAAGCCATCGAGGCTGATCGTGAAGGTCGGAGGGCGGAGGGCGCAGAGATCGCCGTTGACGCCCCCCCGAACCCTTGACGAGCATATCCTGAGCATCGAGGCTCGCCTTCGGCCGACTCACCGGATGCTGCGCCGGCTTCAGCGTGTCGGTGCCCAGGCGATTGCCGCCCTGTGGCCGGACATGCAGGCTCCGCGCACCCCCAGCCTGACGGCCGACTGGCTAGAGGTCGCGGCTGGTCGTCTTGAGGCCTGGAAGGATTCTTCGGCGTGAGCTAGAGCGCGTCCGGCCTTGGAGTTCGTTAAGGCGTGGTATCCAGGGCTGGATCTAGACCGGCTGGCCACACTTCGGTCGGAGGCCCAGCCAGAGCTGGTAGCTGCGGAAGACACCCTCGTCAAGCGTGCCGCGATGATCGCTGAGTACACCGACACCAGCATCTTCGTCCCTGAGTGGTCTGAAGACGGCGAGGAGGTACCACCGGAGTGGTTTGGGATGAACCCAGACTATGGCGAGGACTCGGCGGAGGTGATTGGCTCCAGCGTCGAGGAGGAAGGCGAGGCGGAGGACGGAGGCGAGACGGAGGCACCAGAAGACGGAGCAGGCGGCCAGCCTCAGCTCGACCGCGCCTCTAGCAACGAGCCACGTGCGACCGACCCGACTGCCGCCAGAGGCGATCAAGCCGAGACTAGCCAGCCGGCCGCCCCGACGCCTGACGCTGCCGCGTCCTCCGACCCTCTGAATCCGTTTGCTGCTTCCTAAGCTGCCGCTTTACCTTTATTTTATCTGCTTCAGTAGTCTTTGATTAATTCACACAATTCCACCCGCTGGGTGTATTTTGAACTTCTGCTCGAAGATTCGGCCAAGGGCCTATGCTACGTAAATATATTTATCCGAGTTCTATCTTTTGTTGCTCATTGCTCTTTTGGCTTTTTTCCTTTGCCGCTTTCTCTTAGTTGCCTACCTTGGCAATCGGACAGCCGCTCTGTGGACTGCCGCTGGATCAAATGCTTGGCTACTTTAGGAAGGCAAGTACTTAGCCGTTTTTAAGAGTTTTTGAGCAAGTTGAATAGAAGGCGGTAATCCGACTATTCGAGAGTCGGTTTGCGAAAAAAGGCTGGGAGCCGTCTTGAACTATGCTTTATGCTTTGAGTCCTTAGCCATTTTTCATGCGAATGCCAATTCTACCTTACTTCTGCCCACCGTACAGTCGCTCTGCGAGCTGCGGCTTCTGACAGGAGACGGTTTAGGCGTTTACACACTACTTGTGTGACTGCAGGAAGCATTTCATAGTGCAAGGCGGCAAGTCCCCGGGCTGACTTGTCGAGCCCGGTGCCAAACGGCATAACAAAGAGTAACATACTTGTAGGCATAATTTTTATCATACAGACAAAAGAGGGCAGTTCCCCGAGCTTGTCTCGGGGTCCCTGAAGTCTTGGTTCTTTAATACAAAAGGTAGCGTGGTACATACTGCATCAACTATAAAATCTCCGGAGGAGATTTGCATTCCATGGCCGCTCTGTCTCCTTGCCGGAGTCGTCCCTCTTGCGTGCTCGGGGCTTTTGAGCGTCAATCAAGTAGTAGGAGTCGTTGCCCAGTACTTTGCTGATGATGAAAGGGCCTTCCCAAGGCGCCGACAGCTTGTGCTGGCCGGCTGTTCGCTGGATCAGCCGGAGCACAAGGTCGCCTTCTTGGAAAGATCTTGGCTTGACCTTCCTGTTGTGGTATCGGCGCAGGCTCTGCTGGTAGATGCTGGACTGGCTGAGTGCCAATAGCCGGCCCTCTTCCAGCAGATCGACGCCATCTTGTCGTGCTTCTTCTGCTTCCTCCTCGGTGTACATGGTGACTCGTGGGGAGTCGAACTCTATGTTCATTGGGATGACGGCTTCGGCACCGTAGACGAGGAAGAAAGGCGTGAAGCCGGTTGACTTGTTAGGAGTCGTGCGCAGACTCCAGAGGACGGCTGGTAGCTCCTCGAGCCAGCAGCCAGCCGAGCGCTCCAGAGGCTCGATCAGCCGGGGTTTGATGCCGGACAGGATGAGGCCGTTTGCTCACTCCACCTGGCCGTTTGACTGTGGGTGGGCGACGGACGCTAGGTCCAGTCGGATGCCCTGTGTTGCGCAAAAACGGGCCAAGGCGCCTTTGGCAAAATTTGTGCCATTGTCGGTGATGATGCTGTGTGGTATGCCGTACCGAATTGTGACATCGGAGATGAAAGTTATGGCAGTCGGACCGTTTAGCTTCTTGATTGGCTTTGCTTCTATCCACTTGGTGAACTTGTCTACTGCAACGAGTAAGTGAGTTAGGCCACCTCGTGCTGTCTTGAATGGTCCCACCATGTCTAGACCCCAAACTGCGAAAGGCCAGGCAATGGGGATGGTCTTGAGTGCAGAAGCCGGCTGGTGCGGCTTGGAGCTGAACTTCTGGCACCCTTTGCATTTTTGGACCAATTCCTTGGCTTCTTCTAAGGCATTCGGCCAGAAGAAACCGTGTCGAAAGGCTTTGGCGATGAGCGCTCTTGAAGCCGCATGGTGGCCGCACTCGCCTTGATGGATGTTTTTGAGAATTGCTTGGCCTTGCTCTAGCTCTACGCAGCACTGGTAGACACCAGTGACGCTGCGCCTGACCAGCTCTCTGTTGACTATGGTGTAGGCTGCCGCCCGGCGTTGTACTTGCCCAGCTGAGGTCTCATCAGTTGGCAGCTCTTTGCTCACCAGGAATTTGAGGATGGGCTGGGCCCATGAGGGTGCTGCTATTTCTTCGACTGCCAGAACTGCAACTTGGATGAGGGCGGTTGGGCTGGGAGGCGGCGGGTTGGAGTCAACAACCGCTTGCTGGGTTAATGAAGTCCCCAGGCCGGCTAGCGCGGCCCTTGGGTCGAGTTCTGGAATCTTCGAGTCCGCCGCCGCAGTCCCCGGGCCGGGCTCGACTATGGCGGCTTTGGAGCTATTTGCCAAAATCCCCGTACCGACTGCCGAGGCTCTGGAGTCGGATCCGACGTCTTCGGGAGGAGTTGGCACAAAAATGGAGTCTGATTCTGGTGAAGGCTTGACAGACGGCTTGAGGAGGCGTTGAAGGGCGACGCCGGATGGTATTGCTTGGCGGGTAGAGCCGATTCGTGCCAAGGCGTCTGCTTGGTCGTTGTCGTTTCTTGGCACATGGAGGAACTCGCACCCTTCGAAATACCCGCTGAGTTGCTGCACGAGGAAACGTAACTCGCCATGTTTGCAACTTTAGCGTCCCAGTCGCCAGATGACTGCTGGACCACTAAGTCCGAGTCGCCATTACACAAGATCCGGCGGATGCCAAGTTCTTTGGCAAGCCGGAGCCCGTGAATGAGTGCCTCGTACTTGGCGACGTTGTTGGAGGCGGCAAAATGGATTTGCAGTGCGTATTTGAGCTTGTCGCCTTTAGGAGAGGTGAGGACAACGCCGGCTCCCAAGCCGGTGCGCATCTTGGAGCCGTCAAAATGCATCCGCCAATGGGTGGAGTCAGGCGCTGGAGGTATGTACTTGGTCTCGGCCCAGTCGACGAGGAAGTCGGTCAGTGCTTGTGACTTGATAGCGGCGCGGGGCTGGTAGTGGATGGTGTAGGGAGCCAGCTCTATGGCCCACTTGGCCACTCGGCCAAAAGCATCTCCGCTACCAATGATCTCGGCTAGCGGGGCCGTGCAAACCACCGTGATTGGATGCTCTTGAAAGTAAGGCTTCAATTTCTTGGCAGTAAAGTGTACGCCATAGCACATCTTCTGGTAGTGGGGGCAGTTCTGCTTGGAGGTCGACAGTACTTCGCTCAGGTAATATACCGGTCTCTGGATAGGTAGTGCATTGCCTTCCTCCTTGCGTTCCACTACAATGACCGTGCTGACCACCCGGCTGGTGGCGGCGATGTACAGGAGCATAGGTTCCTTGGGAGTCGGAGCCGCCAGGAAGGGTGGAGTAGTCAGCATCTTCTTCAACTGGAGAAAAGCTTCGTCTGCCTTATGGTTCCACTCGAAAAAAGTGGTCTTCTTCATGAGTTGGTATAAGGGGAGAGCTTTCTCGCCCAGCCGACTGATGAATCGGCTAATGGACGCCAAGCAGCCGGTGAACCTTTGCACATCCAGCAGTCGGCTGGGTACCTCCATTCTCTCAATGGCCTTGATCTTTACTGGGTTGCATTCTATGCTGCGTTCAGAGACCAGGAAGCCAAGGAGCTGGCCGGCTGGTACTCCGAAGACACACTTCTCGGGATTGAGCTTGATCTGGAATCGGCGTAGGTTCTCAAAGGTCTCCTTGAGGTCTTCCAGCAGTGTTCCACGCTTTTCCGTCTTCACCACCACGTCATCTACGTAGACGTGGGCGTTCCTGCCGAGCTGCTTGAGGAGGCACTTCTGCATGCAACGCTGAAAGGTGGCGCCAGCATTCCTCAAGCCAAACGTCATGGTGAGGTAGCAGAAGGCTCCAAATGGTGTAATGAAGGCGGTCTTCAGTCTGTCAGCCGGGTTCAGCTTGATCTGGTGATATCCTGAGTATGCATCCAAAAAACTCAACAGCTCACATCCGGCTATGGAGTCTATCACCTGATTGATTCTTGCTAGAGCAAATGGGTCCTTGGGGCAGGCCTTGTTGAGGCTCATGTAGTCAATACACATTCGCCACTGCTTGTTCTTCTTTAGTACCAGGACCGGATTTGCTAGCCATTCTGGAAAGAACACTTCCATAATGAAGCCGGCTGCTAGGAGTCGGGCTATCTCTTCTCTGACAACTCTTCTCTTCTCTTCTGATAGGCGGCGCAGGGGCTGCCAGACCGGCTTTGCATCAGATTGGACATGTAACTTGTGCTCGGCGAATTTCGTCGGTACACCTGGCATGTCTTTGGGGGACCATGCGAAGATGTCTCGATTCTCACAGAGGAAATCGATGAGCTCGCTTTCCTATTTGCTGTCGAGGTTTGCACCTATGACGGCGTACCTCTCTGGGTGCTCTGGATCCAAGGGTATCTTCTTTGTCTCTTTGGCCGGCTTGAACGAACCCTCAGCCTCCGACTCCTTTGGGTTGGGCGATACCTCAGGCTGCTTGCTGGCCATCGCCACAACTCGCTCAAGCAGCCGCTTCACGGCCGCGATTACCAGGTACTCAGCCAGCCGACTGCTCTCAGACGCATAGGTAGACGACTTTCGGTAGTCGCCGGCTACAGCCAGAATTCCCCTCGAACTGGGCATCATCATCTTGAGGTAGGCGTAGTGGGGGACCGCCATGAACTTGGCCAAGGCGGGTCGGCCGAGTAGCGCATGGTATGGGCTCTCGACGTCCACCACCTCAAACAAAACAGACTCTCGGCGGAAGTGATCTTTGTCTCCAAAGAGGACGTCCATCAGGATCTTGCCGATTGGTGAGCAGGAAAGCCCAGGAACAATGCCGTGGAACATAGTCCGGGTGTTCTGAAGCTGTCTTTGCTTGATTCCTAACTTCTCCATGGTGTCCTTGTACATGATATTGATGCTGCTGCCTCCGTCTATCAGAACCCGCGAGAAACGCATGGCTCGTCTATCCGTAGCAAAGGTGGCGTCCAAGACCAAGGCATAGGAGCCCGGACTTGGCATCACCTCTGGGTGGTCAGCCCTGCTCCAGCTGATGGGCTTCTCGGACCAGTGCATGAACTCTGGCGTGTCTGATGCTACTGCATTCACCTCTTGTCGCTGCAGCTGCCTGCTGCGTCGATCATCAGCCATACTAGTAAACACCACGTAGGCTCCGTGTTCTTCAGGGTATTCATCTTGTACTACGCCGACTGGCCTGACAGCTGGCTGCTGGGGCGGAGGCGAAGGCGGCTGCCGAGCAGGCGGGGGAGGTAGGAGGCCATCTCCCTAGGCGATCCTGGTGAGCCAGTGGCACTTCCGGATGGTGTGGTTCGACGGCTTCGCGCCACTATGGAACTTGAAAGGTCCATCCAGGGTCTGCTCGTAGGAGAAGGCCGGCAACCAGTATGGCTTGCCGCCTTTCTGTCGCTTGGGCGGAGGCTGCTCATCCGGCTGCTGGGCTTCAACGGTCGTGACCTGCCGGCTGCTGGAAGCCGGCTGCGGGGCCTTGCGCTTGTGGTCGGCCTACTGTTGTCGCCGGTTGGCGTCTGCCGCCGGAGTTCTTGGAGCTTGAGGGGCCACTTTGCCAGTCGTGCTGATTTGAATCTCCGCCTTCATGGAGGAGTCGGCCGTGGCGTACTTGTCCGCTATGATCAGCAGCTTGTCGAGGGTTTCTGGCTCGTCGCAGAGGAGCTTGTGCTTGAGGAGGGTGCCTTCTCTGCACCCGGCTGTGAAGTACTCGATGGCCTGCACCTCATGCACGCCCTCGCAGGAGTTCCAAAGCTCGGCCCAACGCGTGAGGTAATCGTGAGTCGACTCGTCGGGGCCTTGCACGCACAAGGAGAGCTGACGAGGCTTGGGAGGATGCTTGTACGTGCTGGTGAAGTTGCGGAGAACACTTCGGTGAAATCGACCCAGCTGTTGATGCTGCGGGGCTTCTGGCTGTTCAGCCATGTCCGGGCCGTGGCCTGGAGCATGAGCGGAACGTACTTTACACGACACGCTTGTTGCCGTTTGCTATGCTGACAGCTGTGGAGTAGTCGACTAGCCAGTCTTCCGGGTTCACGGAGCCGGTATACTTGGGCGTGTCTCTTGGGAGCGTGAACCCTCTGGGAAAGGGTTCATACCGAATGCGGGGCCTGAAACAAGGCGGACCCAGCTCGTCTTGTTCTTCCAGTGCTAGGGATCGGTGAAGTCGGCCGATCCGGTGGCGGGCGTCATTCTCTCCAACTCCCTCTCGGCGGCCAAGGCAGTCGCCGAGAGTCGGATGGTCAACAGGCAGCGGGGAGACTCGCCTCTCCTTGCGAGGAGGGGGAGGCGGACAGTCGTCCCATCGTTCCACTGCTCTCGGGCGGCCGTCTCGGTCGCGCTCTATGGTAATGCGAGTCCGACTGTGGCTGACAGCCGGATCCTTGTCTCTTCTTCCTCGGGCGCCGCTAGTCGGCGTCCAAGACGTCGTGCCTCGATCTCGGCGAAGGTCATCGTTTTGCCGCTGCGGCGCCTCCGTGAGGCAGCCGGCCTCGTTCTCCGCGGCAGCCGCGTCGAGGAGCCGCTGGTCTCGCTCCATCATGAGGCGGCGTTCTTCGCCCTCGAAATTGTCCAGCTCGTCCGCCGCCGCCTGGGTGGCTCGGATGTTCTCTACTGGGGTAGCGTACACAGGGCGGCTTGCCCCAAACAGGTTGGTGATGGCTACGCCGCGCTGCTGGACCGCGCCAAGGCGGCTGGGCCCCGCCGGGGCCAGCGAGCCGCCGACGGCGCGATCCATCTCCCGCTGGTAGGCTTCTGACAAGCGTCTCATGCCGGCCAGCTTCTTCGCGCCTTCAACGAGCTGAAGGCGGCGCGCCTCCAATGTCTCTGCATCAGCGTCTTCCGGAATGGGCGTAGTTAGGTCTTGTAGCGCCGCGCCGAGTGAGTCGTGCGCTCCTCCGCCGGGGAGCTCGTCATGACTGATGACGAGCACCTCGGTGACGGTGCTTCCGTTGCTCTCGGCGCGAGGAAGAGGTTCGTCGTAGACCACCACATTGGTGGGGAACGCGTCGAGCGACACGGTGTTTGAGTCGACCAGCATCGGGTCGGTGGAGCCTACAGACTCCAAGTCTACGGCGGGCTCGCCGGAAATGTGGAGTTGATCGAGGAGGCCCGCGAGGAGGCTCTCGGAGCCGCCCGTGCCTGCGTTGGATGCAGGTTCGTCGGAGAGGCGAACCTCACCGACAAGTTCGGCCAGGCAGCTGGCTGTGCAGGCGATCTCAATGCCGTGCAGCGCGTCGGCGCAAACCCCGTCTGGCGTGCTTGGCTAGCTGCGCTCGCCAGGGAGGAAAAGGGTTCCCGTCCAGAACAGGTCTCCGGATGGCGGTGCACCTGGCCCCACGGTGGGCGCCAAATGTCAGGGGTTAGGTGCGACATATGCCAAAGGATGGCTTATCATGGTGGGGGCGAGTAGAACGTTGCCGGTGCCTGGAAACGGGATGAGGCGAAGACATGCACGCCGACGAATCTTACCCAGCTTCAGGGCTCTCCGGGGAGATAGTACCCCTACTGCTGCTCTACGGGGTCTCCGCATGATCACTATGGCAAAGTGTTTACACGATTGCTCCTTGAGCTGTTTCCTGGAGGTAGGAGAGGGCAAGGCTAGCTCTCTCCCTCCTATATGATCTGGTCTAGAGCTAATGGGTTCCAACTCTTTGCATGGGTGCCCCGGGGGGTTTATATAGGCCTACCCCCCGGGGGTACAATGGTAATCCGACTGGACACGGGCCCAGCCGTCAGCGCCTCTCGCCTCCGTCTTCCCCGCCGACCGCTGGGGCCCGCCGACTAGTGGGCCCCGCCGACTGGCCTGGTACGCAGCCGACAGGCCGCGTCCGCCGCGGGCGGGTCTTGCCGGCTACTGATTACTGTAGCCGTGCTTCTGATGACGCGGGCTTGATCATGGGGTCGTGGCGACAGCCCCGCCGCCTGGCGGGCGATCACTATTGCCACTCTCCATCACATCTTGATTAATGGCGCGTGGGCCCCGGGGGAGGGCTCGGCCGACTCCCCAGGGCCGACTCCCGACGGGTCCGACTGGTGGTCCTCTTGCCGTCTCCTGGGGTCTCACTGACTGGTGGGACCCACTGCCTTTGGGCTGTATAGACAAGCCGTCGTGCGTACAGGACTCGATCCTATGGTGCTGATGTTAGGGCCGGTATGGCAACAGTGCCATGCCGCACGGAGATCTTCCGGGGTACGGCATGTTGTGGCCATGCCTGCCCTTGGTAAGGGGCGTGAGTGGGCTTCACGGTAGCCACTCCCATGCCCCGTCCCTCTTGATGAGGTCATGGGGTTTGTTGGAGTCGCAGGCCGGCTCCCCAAAGCCGGCTTCTCTGGAAGTCGCCAGTCAGGAGTCGGCTTATCCCTGCAGTCGTCCCTGGGACTTGGCCGTGAATGGTCAGTCGGCCGTCTTGCCGTCGGCTCCTTAGAAGGCGGCTCTTCGTCTTGGGGTCTTGAGGGGCGCAACCTGCCCCGATGTCTTGAAAGGTTCTGGGCTTTGGGTTGGCCTACCCGTGGCCCATTACTCCGACATTAGTTGAATCGAATTTGGCTATGGTCGATCCTTGTTGAAGGTTAAAACAACAAACTTGATGAAACATCGTTGTGGTTTTGATGCGTAGGTAAGAACGGTTCTTACTAGAAGCCCGTAGCAGCCATGTAAAACTTACAACAACAAAGTAGAGGACATCTAACTTGTTTTTGTAGGGCATGTTGTGATGTGATATGGTCAAGACATGATGTGATATATGTTATTGTATGAGATGATCATGTTTCGCAAAGTTATCGGCAACTGGCAGGAGCCTTATGGTTGTCGCTTTATTGTATGAAATGCAATCGCCATGTAATTGCTTTACTTTATCACTATGCATTAGGATAGTTGTAGAAGCAATAGTTGGAGAGACGACAACGACACTATGATGGAGATCAGGTGTCAAGCCGGTGACAACGGAAATCATGACGGTGCTTTGGAGATGGAGATCAAAGGCACAAGACAATGATGGCCATATCATGTCACATATTTTGATTGCATGTGATGCCTATCTTTTTACGCATCTTATTTTGCTTAGTACGGAAGTAGCATTATAAGATGATCCCTTACTAAAATTTCAAGGTATAAGTGTTCTCCCTGAGTATGCACCGTTGCGATAGTTCGTCGTGCTGAGACACCACGTGATGATCGGGTGTGATAAGCTCTACATTCACATACTACGGGTGCAAGACAGTTTTGCACATGCGGAATACTCGGGTTAAACTTGACGATCCTATAATGTACAGACATGGCCTCAGAACACTGGAGACCGAAAGGTCGAATGTGAATCATATAGTAGATATGATCACATAAAGATGTTCACCATTGAAAACTACTCCATCTCACGTGATGACCGGACATGGTTTAGTTGATATGGATCATGTGATCATTTAGATGACTCGAGGGATGTCTATCTAAATGGGAGTTCTTAAGTAATTTGATTAGTTGAACTTAATTTATCATGAACTTACTGCTGATAGTATTTGCATATCTATGTTGTATATCAATAGCTCGCGTTGTAGCCCCCCTATGTTTTTGATATGTTCCTAGAGAAAACTAAGTTGAAAGATGATAGTAGCAATGATTCGGATTCGTCCGTGATCTGGAGATTATCCTCGTTGCTGCACAGAAGAATTATGTCCTTGATGCACCGCTAGGTGACAGAACTATTGCAGGAGCAGATGTAGACGTTATGAATGTTTGACAAGCTCGGTATGATGACTACTTGATAGTTTAGCGCACCATGCTTACGACTTAGAACCGGAACTTCAAAAATGTTTTGAACACCATGGAGCATATGAGATATTCCAAGAGCTGGAAATGATATTTCAGACTCATGCCCGTGTTGAGAGGTATGAGACCTCTCACAAGCACTTTGCCTACAAGATGGCAGAGAATAGCTCAGCTAGTGAGCATGTGCTCAGAATGTCTGGGTACTACAATCGCTTGAATCAAGTGGGAGTTAATCTTCCAGATAAGATAGTGTTTGATAGAGTTCTCTAGTCACTATCACCAAGTTACTAGAACTTCATGATGAACTATAATATGAAAGGGATAACGAAAACGATTCCCAAGCTCTTCGCGATGCTGAAATCGGCAAAGGTAGAAATCAAGAAATAGCATCAAGTGTTGATGGTTAAGAAGACGTCTAGTTTCAAGAAAAAGGGCAAGGGAAAGAAAGGGAACTTCAAGAAGAATGTCAAGCAAGTTTCCACTCCGTGAAAAAGCCCAAAGCTAGACCAAGCCTGAAATTGAGTGCTCCTACTGCAGAGGAAATGGTCACTGGAAGTGGAACTACCCCAGATACTTGGCGGATAAGAAGGATGGCAAAGTGAACAAAGGTATATTTTGATATACATGTTATTGATGTGTACTTTACTAGTGTTTATTGCAACCACTCGGTATTTGATACCGGTTTAGTTGCTAAGAGTAGTAAGTCAAAACAGGAGTTAAAAATAAACAAAGACTAGTTAAGGACGAGGTGACGATGTGTGTTGGAAGTAATTCCAAGGTTGATACGATCACCATCGCACACTCCCTCTACCTTTGGGATTAGTGTTGAACCTACATAAAAGTTATTTGGTGTTTGTGCTGAGCATTAATATGATTAGATCATGTTTATTGCAATACAGTTACTCATTTAAGTCAGAGAATAATTGTTGTTCTGTTTATATGAATAAAACCTTCTATGGTCATACACCCAATGTAAATGGTTTATTGAATCTGGATCATAGTGATACACATATTCATAATATTGATGCCAAAAGATGCAAAGTTGATAATGATAGTGCAACATATTTGTGGCACTGCCATTTAGGTCATATTGGTGTAAAGCGCATGAAGAAACTCCATGCATATGGACTTTTGGAATCACTTGATTATGAATCATTTGATGCTTGCGAACCATGCCTCATGGGCAAGATGACTAAGACTCCGTTCTTCGGAATAATGGAGCGAGCCACTGACTTATTGGAAATAATACGTACCGATGTATGTGGTCCGATGAGTGTTGAGGCTCGCGGCGGGTATCGTTATTTTCTGATGTTCACAGATGATTTGACCAGATATGGGTATATCTACTTAATGAAACACAAGTCTGAAACATTTGAAAAGTTCAAAGAATTTCAGAGTGAAGTGGAGAATCATTGTAACAAGAAAATAAAATTGCTACGATCTAATCATGGAGGCGAATATTCGAGTTGTGAGTTTGGCCTTCATTTAAAACAATGTGGAATAGTTTCACAACTCATGCCACCTGGAACACCATAGCGTAATGGTGTGTCCGAATATCGTATCCGTACTTTATTGGATATGGTGCGATCTATGATGTCTATTACCGATTTACCACTATCGTTTTGGGGTTATGCATTAGAGACAGTTGCATTCACGTTAAATAGGGCACCATCTAAATCCGTTGAGACGACACTGTGTTAACTATGGTTTGGCAAGAAACCTAAGCGGTTGTTTCTTAAAGTTTGGGGTTGTGATGCTTATGTGAAAAAGCTTCAGCCTGATAAGCTCGAACCCAAATCGGAGAAGTGCATCTTCATAGGATACCCAAAAGAAACTGTTGGGTACACCTTCTATCACATATCTGAAGGCAAGATCTTTGTTGCTAAGAATGGATCCTTTCTAGAGAAGGAGTTTCTCTCGAAAGAAGTGAGTGGGAGGAAAGTAGAACTTGATGAGGTAATTGTACCTTTTCTCGAATTGGAAAGTAGCTCATCACAGAAAACAGTTCTAGTGATGCCTACATCAACTAGAGAGGAAGCTAATGATAATGATCATGGAACTTCAGATCAAGTTACTACTGAACCTCGTAGGTCAACCAGAGCACGTTCCACACCAGAGTGGTACGGTAATCCCGTTATAGAAGTCATGTTACCAGACCATAACGAACCTACGAACCATGAGGAAGCGATGATGAGCCCAGATTCTGACAGATGGCTTGAGGCCATGAAATATGAGATAGGATCCATGTATGAGAATAGAGTGTGAACTTTGGCTGACTTTCCCGATGAACGGCAAGCCATAGAGAATAAATGGATCTTCAAGAAAAAGACTGGCGCTGATGGTAATGTTACTATCTACAAAGCTCGACTTGTTGCGAAAGGTTTTCGACAAGTTCAAGGAGTTGACTACGGTGAGACTTTCTCACTCGTAGCGATGCTTAAGTCTGTCGGGATCATGTTAGAAATTGACGCAGTGTATGAAATTTGGCAAATGGATGTCAAAACTGCATTCCTTAATGGATTTATTAAAGAAGAGTTGTATATGATGCAACCAGAAGGTTTTTTCGATCCTAAAGGTGTTAAGAAAGTGTGCAAGCTCCAGTGATCCATCTATGGACTGGTACAAGAATCTCAGAGTTGGAATATATGCTTTGATGAGGTGATCAAAGCATATGGTTTTATACAGATTTACGGTGAAGCATGTATTTACAAGAAAGTGAGTGGGGGCTCTGTAGCATTTCTGATATTATATGTGGATGGCATATTGCTGATTGAAAATGATATAGAATTTCTGGATAGCGTAAAAGGATACTTGAATAAGAATTTTTTAATAAAAGACCTCGGTAAAGCTACTTATGTATTGGGCATCAAGATCTATGGAGATAGATCGAGACGCCTAATAGGACTTTCACAAAGCACACACCTTGACAAGATTTTGAAGGAGTTCAAAATGGATCAGTCAAAGAAAGGGTTCTTACTTGTGTTACAAGGTGTGAAGTTGAGTAAGACTCAAAACCCGACCACGACAGAAGATAGAGAGAGAATGAAAGTCATTCCCTATGCCTCAGCCATAGGTTCTATAAAGTATGCCATGATGTGTACCAGAGCTATTGTATACCTTGCCATGAGTTTGGCAAGGGGGAACAATAGTGATCTAGGAATAGATCACTGGACAATGGTAAAAAATTATCCTTAGGTACCTAAAGAGGACTAAGGAAATGCTTCTCGGTTATGGAGGTGATAAATAGTTCATCGTAAAGAGTTACGTCGATGCAAGCTTTCACACCGATCTAGATGACTCTAAGTCTCAATCTAGATACGTATTGAACGTAGGAGCAATTAGCTAGAGTAGCTCCATGCGGAGCATTGTAGACATAGAAATTTTCAAAATACATATGGATCTGAATATGGCAGACCCATTGACTAAACTTCTCTCACAAGCAAACCATGATCACACCTTAGTACTCTTTGGGTGTTAATCACATATATATGTGAACTAGATTATTGACTCTAGTAAATCCTTTGGGTGTTGGTCACATGGCGATGTGAACTATGTGTGTTAATCACATAAAGATGTGAACTATTGATGTTAAATCACATGGCGATGTGAACTAGATTATTGACTCTAGTGCAAGTGGGAGACTGAAGGAAATATGCCCTACAGGCAATAATAAAGTTGTTATTTATATTTCCTTATATCATGATAAATGTTTATTATTCATGCTAGAATTGTATTAATCGGAAACTTGATACATGTGTAAATACATAGACAAAACAAAGTGTCCCTAATATGCCTCTACTAGACTAGCTCGTTAATCTAAGATGGTTAAGTTTCCTGACCATAGACATGTGTTGTAATTTGATGAACGAGATCACATCATTTGGAGAATGATGTGATGGACAAGACCCATCCGTTAGCTTAGCATAATGATCGTTAAGGTTTATTGCTATTGCCTTCTTCATGACTTATACATATTCCTTAGACTATGAGATACACAACTCCCGAATACAGGAGGAATACCTTGTGTGCTATCAAACATCACAACATAACTGGGTGATTATAAAGATGCTCTACAGGTATCTCCGAAGGTGTTTGTTGGGTTGGCATAGATCGAGATTAGGATTTGTCACTCTGAGTATCGGAGAGGTATCTCTCGGCCCTCTCAGTAATGCACATCATGATAAGCCTTGCAAGCAATGTGACTCATGAGTTAGTTATCGGATGATGCATTATGGAACGAGTAAAGAGACTTGCCGGTAACGAGATTGAACTAGGTATGAAGATATCAACGATCGAATCTCGGGCAAGTAACATACCGATGACAAAGGGAATGACGTAAGTTGTCATTGCGGTTTGACCGATAAAGGTCTTTGTTGGTGTCAAAACCGGCGGATCTCGGGTAGGGGGTCCCGAACTGTGCGTCTAGGCCGGATGGTAGCAGGAGGCAAGGGACACGAACTTTTACCCAGGTTCGGGCCCTCTTGATGGAGGTAAAACCCTACGTCCTGCTTGATTAATATTGATGATATGGGTAGTACAAGAGTAGATCTACCACGAGATCGGAGAGGCTAAACCCTACAAGCTAGCCTATGGTATGATTGTTGTTCTGTATGTTGTCCTACGGACTAAAACCCTCCGGTTTATATAGACACCGGAGAGTGTTAGGGTTACAAAGTCGGTTACAATGGTAGGAGATCTACATATCCGTATCGCCAAGCTTGCCTTCCACGCCAAGGAAAGTCCCTTCCATACACGGGACGAAGTCTTCAATCTTGTATCTTCATAGTCCAGGAGTCCGGCTGAAGGTATAGTCCGGCCATCCGGACACCCCCTAATCCAGGACTCCCTCAGTAGCCCCCGAACCAGGCTTCAATGACGATGAGTCCGGCGCGCAGATTGTCTTCGGCATTGCAAGGCGGGTTCTCCTCCAAATTCCATGTACCTGTTGAATAAAGTCCGGTTTCTTGAAAATGTTGCGCTCCTTGGCTTCTACGCCCAATAATGGCCGTCTCCCACGTGTCAAACGAATATGAAAAGTCTGAGTGTTTTTACATCCACACCCCTAGCCACGTAAATGAGCGGCCCATTTAAGGGGACGAGGATTTAGATCCAAACCACACCTTCTCCCCTTCGCGAGTGTTCATCAGAGCGCATCCAACAAAGGTCCTTTCCACCATGGCCAGCCGTCGCAACTCCTCCTTTCTCCCTTCCAGCCCTCAGCCTGGATATTGGGAGATATGCTCCATCCTGCATAGCAAGCTAGTGACGCTCCAGACCAAGGGATTTCTCCCGCCGGCCTATATGGTCCCAGTTCGAGCCGGTCTTGCCATCTATAATGGCAGAGAGCAAGCGGAGAGTGCCCCTAATCCCTCCAAAGGAGAGCGGGTATGCCTTGTCCCTTATTTAATAAGAGGGCTCGGATTTCCAATCCATCCGTTTCTCCGGGGGCTCCTGGAGTTCTATGGCCTCCAGCTACACAATCTTACGCCTGCCTCCGTATTGCATATCGCTGGCTTCGTAGCCCTCTACAAGCTGTTTTTGGGTGTTGAGGCTCATTTCGGGCTGTGGAAAGAGCTATTATGCCTTGTGCCCCGTTCTCAGAAGGGGTCAATATATCAAGTGGGCGGAGCCGAAGTGTGGCGCATCACCGGGACCAGATATCTATCCGGAACCCCAAAGAAGCCGTCCGAGGACTGGCCTTTGGAATGGTTTTACATAGAGGATGTCCCGCTGCCGGATCCTGTCCGGATCGGCCTCCCTGAGTTCGACAGTGCTCCACTAAAGAAGCACCTAAGTTGGCGTCCATGGAGCCCTCAGAGGGAAAGTGACAATGATGTCCTTTACCTGATGGGCCGGATAAGATTGTTAGCTCATTCTGGACTAACCATGATCGGGGTCATGGCCGCATGCATCATGCGAGGGGTGCAGCCGCTACGGTATAGAGGCCACCCCATGTGGGACTTCAACGGGGAGGACGACGCCACCCGCTACGGCCGTAAGGGGCCGGATTCGGCTGGGGCTCTAACAAAGACCTTGTCCGCTTTGTACAAGGGAGAAGAGGAGGAATTTCTCCGCGTCAACCCACAGGGTGGATTTTCTATGTACAATCCCCCAAGCTGGGTAAGTGGTCACATTTACTTGCCCATCTATTTTATATTCCCATTGTTAAATATTCAGTCTAACGACTTCAACGCAGGAACAGCGCCAGACTGTTAAAGAAATAAACAGCCCTCCTCCACAACCCGAGGACCCAGGACGGTCCCTCGACCCGGCCTCTCAAGAGGATCCGGACTTACCTGTGGAGCTGATTGATGGAGTGTTCCATCAATTGAGCAAGGACAACGCCTTGGTGGCCATTACGGCCCATTACCCAGGGCTAATCCCGGCCTCCCAGGTAACTGAGATCGAAGTCCCAGTACCCCGAATAGGGGTCCGCCATCTCGTGTTTGTAGTTTCCTGATTACAACCGAACTTTGCAGGGGAGGTTTTGAGACGGGAGGCCGAACCTGCGGCGACAAGCCAACGAGGGGCCGCAGGGCCCCGTGGGCAGAAAAGAGGTGCAGTCCGGACCGAGGCGTCAGCGCAAAGGTATGGCGCGCCCCCTTATCCCAGGTGTTATACCTTCAAGGCATATTAACAGTTGTGCTCTCTTTAGGACAAAGAGACCTCGCCGGACTATATCCGGAGAGGCTGCCAATCGCGCCTCCACCAGCCAGGCTCCAAAGCCTGGTCCGAAGGCAGAGGCGAACACAAGGCGCACACCGGACGCTCCTCCGACGGAGGATGCAGACAGGTTGTCTGCCACCAACTCTGAGGTGGAGAGTGCCATGAACCACAGGCGTCGCCGAATAATTCTTCGCGACACTTGTTTCTCTCAAGAGGCATTAGATGCCTTCAATTTGGGAGATGCGTACCTCCGTGCCGCTCAAAATGGTCTAGCCAGAGCCACGGAGCAATATGTAAAAGACATACGAGTAAGAAAATTTTGGTAATTATATATATATACCAGTAGCCCCCAAGACTTGAAACAGTTAGAATAACTGATTTAAGGATCATTTGTTATGCAGGTTCTTACAGAAAAGAATTACCTACTGTCCCAGGAGCTGGAAGAGTGCAAAGCCCAACTTGAGGCCGCACTAGCCGCGGCAGGGGATCCCAAGGAGACCCCCTCTAGTAATATACACTTCGAAAGGTAAGTATTTTGCGAAGCACGACATGGGTGCGAATCTGACAAATGAAATTGCAGATGGCGCTGGATTGAATCCGGAAAGGCAACAACTCCTACGCCAGCTGAAGGCTGGTGAGAAGGTGCTGACAAAGGTGAGGCGGGAGAAGAACAATCTCCAAGATGCCAACACCAAGCTGGGCGTCAGACTCCGTTAAGGAGAATCAACGGCTTCGGCGCGGCATATTTAGTAAGTGCTTGAACGAACTTTGAAAAAAAGTTCGGCGGGGAAGTCGACTAACAGGGTAATTTCTGTAGGTGTGCTAACAGGTCGTCCTGCAGAGGAGATGCCGGCTTCTACGGGTGACCTTCTTCCCGAGCTCTCGCAACTGCTCGAGCGAGTTCGGCAGGCGATGCAAGGCGTCGCCCAGGCCTTGTGGCCATCCATCTCCATGCCCGAAGCTCTTCGAGAGCTTGCGGAGAAGCTAAAGGGAGCACGGCGGCGCTTCTGATTGTGGAAGATATCGGCCTGTCGTCAAGGCGCTAGGGAGGCCTGGGCCATGGTGAAGACGCGGTACACAAAGGCTAACCCCAACCACATGGCCGAGGTTGGTCCTGTGGGGCCCGATGGGAAGGAGATCCCTGTAAGCTTAGTATACGTCCAAGTAGAATTGGCCGCAAAGTATTCCCAGCAGGACTGTAAATTAGACAGCCTGTTAGATGGTATTAAAGAGGAATACAATCAGTCAGAATGACTATGTAATTTAATTGACATTTATAATGCCTTCTAGCCAGATTGTAGATCGTTTGTCATGGCCGACCTTTTCGCTTTAGCCTCGGGACCTGACGGTCTGGAGTGTGTCCGAAATCCCATGCGGTTATATAAGAACCGGGGAATGCATGGAGACCAGGCGTAGGGGTCATTAGTGCGTGAACAGACAAGTGCCCGACTAGTTATGTTATATTACATGGTTAGTAAGAAACATCTTCCAGGGAGAATAGTTCCGTTAGGGGTTCCTTTCCCTGGGAGGCATGCCCTAAAGTGCATGCCCATTCTGTGAAAAAGACGCGGGAAAAAGCATCTGGGGGCGCATAAATAAATAAGTGAAAAGATCATCTTTTAGGTCACTGACCGAATATTCCCTTAAGAATGCTAGCTTTCGGCTTCACCCAGTCTGAGGTACACATCCGGCTGATCCGGCAGTAACAATCGCAGAGGTGCTCCCTTTACCGCCTAGCCGAATAATCGGGAATGTAGGGGTAAGCACAGGAGCCAGGCAACCGAGCTTGGCCAAAACTTAAGTCATATCGATGCATATAATGGTGAAATAAAAGGTACATGCGGAAGTGTAACACATGTGTTGGGCATGAAGCCCGTATAAATAAGCTTCTGTTAAAAGAAGCCCCCAGGTTTAATGAGTGCGAATAGCACGTCATTTGATGAGCCTTTAAAGGCTATAAGAGAAAGGAAGGGGAGAAGGAGAGAAATGTAAGACAGACAGTATATAAAAAATGGACAGAGGAAGGATACGAACTCAGAGTCCAGCGCTAGCCATAGAATCTTCGGAGACAGGCTGCGTTCCATGGGTTCGGCTCGAGTCGGTTATCCGATGCATCTTGCAGGCGGTACGCTCCACCAGTCAGGACTTGGTCAATTATGAAGGGACCTTCCCACTTGGGCTTGAGTTTGTCCTTTTTCTTGTCTGGCAGGCGTAGAACTAATTCGCCAACGTTGGAATTTTTGGCCCGTACTTCTCTGCTTTGGTATCTTCGAGCCCGCTGTTGATAGAATGCGGAACGGGCTTTTGCCACGTCACGCTCCTCCTCCAATGCGTCCAAACTGTCCTTCCGATTGAGCTCGGCTTCTCTTTCTTCGTACATGCGCACTCGAGGTGAGTCATGAATTATGTCGCAAGGCAAAACTGCCTCTGCGCCATACACCATAAAGAATGGTGTGTATCCGGTGGTGCGATTCGGCGTGGTCCGCAGCCCCCAGAGTACGGAGTCAAGCTCCTCTACCCAGTGCGTGTTAGATTCCTTGAGGGACCGCACTAATCTGGGTTTGATGCCGCTCATGATAAGACCATTTGCACGTTCGACCTGGCCGTTAGTTTGTGGGTGATAGACGGAAGCATAATCGAGCTTGATGCCCATGTTTTTGCACCAGAGTTTTACCTCGCCGGCCGTAAAGTTCGTGTCATTATCAGTGATGATGCTGTGGGGGACGCCGTAACGGTGTACAACCCCGGATATAAAGTCTATCACCGGTCCGGATTCGGCCGTCTTAACAGTCTTGGCTTCTATCCATTTGGTGAACTTATCCACCATGACCAGTAAGTATTTTTGCTTGTGGGTTCCGCCTTTAAGGGGTCCAACCATGTCAAGCCCCCAGACCACGAAGGGCCAAGTGATGGGGATGGTTTGGAGGGCGGTGGGTGGTATATGGCTTTGGTTTGCAAAGAGCTGGCAACCGACACATCGTTGGACTAAGTCCTGGGCGTCTGCCCAGGCCGTCGGCCAATAAAATCCTGTACGGAAGGCCTTGCTTACAAGGGACCGAGCTGCAGCGTGATGGCCGCCGAGTCTGGCATGAATTTCAGCCAGGAGGTTCCGCCCTTCCTCTTCGGAGATGCACCTTTGAAGGACTCCGGTAGTGCTTTTCTTATAAAGCTCTCCCTCGTGGACTTTGTAGGCTTTGGATCGCCGCACTATGCAGCGTGCCTCATTTTGGTCCTCGGGGAGTTCCTGCCTAGTAAGGTAGGCGAGGAATGGTTCTGTCCATGGGGCGATGACAGCCATTATTACGTGGGCTGAAGGTGTTATTTCATTGGCAGAGCCTCCGATTGTGTCAGAATGTTCGGTGTCGGGCAGTGCGGTTGGGTCCGGGCTGTTATTGTTCGGCTCCCCTTCCCATACTACAGATGGCTTGAACAACCTTTCCAAGAAGATGTTGGGGGGGACTACATCGCGTTTTGCGCCGATGCGTGCCAGGACATCTGCCGCCTGATTATTTTCCCGGGCTATATGGTGAAATTCAAGCCCTTCGAACCAAGTTGACATTTTTAGGACGGCGTTGCGGTAAGCTGCCATTTTTGGATCCTTGGCATCGAAGTCTCCATTTATTTGGGATATTGTGAGGTTCGAGTCCCCGCGCACCTCTAGGCGTTGAATGCCCATGGATACTGCCATCCGGAGACCATGTAAAAGGGCCTCATATTCGGCTGCATTGTTGGAGTCTGTGTACATAATCTGGAGTACGTATTGAACTGTGTCTCCTGTGGGGGACGTCAAAACGACGCCAGCCCTTAGTCCGGCCAACATCTTGGAGCCGTCGAAATGCATGATCCAATTTGAATATGTGCCGTACTCTTTAAGGAGTTCGGCCTCCGTCCATTCCGTGACGAAGTCGGCCAAAAGTTGCGACTTGATGGCTTGCCGTGGCTTATAAGTTATGTCGAACGGGAGGAGCTCAATGTCCCATTTTGCAATCCGGCCCGTTGTGTCACGGTTTTTTATAATATCGTTAAGTGGTACTTCCGAGGCTACTGTTTTTGAACACTCTTGAAAGTAGTGTCGTAGCTTCCGGGATGCCATGAATACCGCGTACGCAATCTTTTGATAATGCGGGTACCGTGATTTGCACGGAGTGAGGACAGTGGACACATAATAGACCGGCTTTTGAAGGGGGAATTTGTGTCCGTCCGTTTCTCGTTCGACGACGAGCACTGCGCTTACAACCTGATGTGTTGCTGCAATGTACAATAGCATTGGTTCGCCAATGTTTGGCGCGGCAAGGACTGGGTTTGTTGCCAATATGGCTTTTATTTCGTCGAGTCTGGCCGTGGCTGCATCCGTCCATTCGAAGTGTTCGGTGCACCGAAGGAGGCGGTAAAGGGGTAGGGCCTTTTCACACAAGCGGGAGATAAAGCGGCTTAGAGCCGCCACGCATCCGGTTAACTTTTGTATTTGTTTGAGGTCCTTTGGGATATCCAATTGTGACAGAGCTTGGATCTTGGCTGGATTTGCTTCAATTCCTCTACCCGATACAATGAAGCCAAAAGCTTTCCGACTAGAACGCCGAAAACGCATTTTTCCGGGTTGAGCTTGATGTCGTATGTTCGGAGGTTATCAAATGTGAGCCTCAAGTCGTCTACTAGAGATTTGACATGTCTTGTTTGACGACCACATCATCTACATATGCCTCCACTATTTTGCCGATCTGGTTTGCGAAACATGTCTGAATCATGCGCTGATATGTTGCGCCGGCGTTTTTGAGCCCGAAGGGCATTGTGTTGAAGCAGAATGGGCCGTATGGTGTGATAAATGCCATTGCGGCTTGGTCTGATTCTGCCATCTTGATTTGATGGTAGCCGGAATATGCGTCGAGGAAACACAACGAATCGTGTCCTGCGGTAGCGTCGATAATTTGATCGATGCGGGGGAGGGGGAAGGGATCCTTTGGGCAAGCCTTGTTAAGGTCTTTAAAATCAACGCACAGGCGCCAGTATTTGTCCTTCTTTGGTACCATCACCAGGTTTGCTAGCCAGTCCGGATGTTTTATATCTCTGATGAATCCGGCCTCCAATAGCTTTGCTAGCTCCTCTCCCATGGCCTGTCTCTTAGTTCGGAAAAACGCCGAAGAGCTTGTTTGACAGGTTCGAATCCTTTTAGGATATTTAAGCTGTGCTCGGCCATCCTGCGTGGGATTCCTGGCATGTCTGAAGGGTGCCAGGTGAAAATGTCCCAGTTCTCTCGTAGGAACTCTCGCAGTGCGGCGTCTACATCAGGGTTTAACTGTGCCCCGATGGAAGCTGTTTTATTGGGGTCCGATGGATGGACCTGGAATTTGACTATTTCGTCCGCGGGTTTAAGGGAGGTGGACTTGGATATTTTGTCGACTACCACATCGTCCCTTTCACCGTGGAGCGCAGCACAGTCAGTTCCTCAGCCGCTAGGGCTTCAGATAGTGCCTCGAGGGCCAGTGCGGCTGTCTTGTTTTTGGCGCGGAGTGCTATGTCCGGATCACTAGCGAGAGTGATGATCCCGTTAGGCCCGGGCATCTTGAGCTTCATGTACCCGTAATGGGGTATTGCTTGGAAGATTGTAAACGCTTCCCGCCCTAGCAGAGCGTGATAACCGCTTCTGAACGGAGCCACCTGGAACGTGACCTCTTCGGACCTGTAATTATCCGGCGTGCCGAACACCACATCTAGTGTGATTTTTCCTGTACAGCGCGCTTCCCGACTGGTGATTATTCCTCTAAAGGTTGTGCTGCTTCGCTCAATGCGGTTCCAGTCTATTTCTATTTTTTGAAGGGTCTCCTGATAAATGAGGTTCAATCCGCTGCCGCCGTCCATGAGTACCTTGGTAAGCCGAAAGCCGTCCACTATTGGACTGAGGACCAATGCGGCTGATGCTCGGGCTGTTCGGAATTTAGGTTCATCACTAGCGTTAAAGGTAACAGCCGTGTCACTCCATGGGTTTATTGTTGCTATTTGGTAGACTTCGGCAAGGATGTGGAGTGTCCTCTTTTGCATATTATTTGATGCGAAAGTCTCGAAGACTGTTAATACCGTATTGGTGTCTCTGGGGTGGCTTTCTGTGGCCTCCGGAATTAGGAAATCTTCGCCAATCTCTGCCACCTGCCGGAGTATCCAACATGCTCTAAGGCTGTGAGTTGGTGTGGCGTCCTCTGTACTGTGAATTTTACAGGGTCCATTAAGCCATCCTTCCAGTACGGTTCCATGCCCTGTAGAGGGTTTTTGCTTTTTGGTGTTTGACCCGGGTGTCTGGCGATGATGCACCCTTTTATTTCGGACTAGGTTTGTATTCAGGGCCGGATCATCCCCAAATTTTATTTCGGTTTTCCAGGCACTTTCCATCGCACAGTACTTTCGTACAATGGACGCCAAGTCAGCGAAGCGTGTAATATCACGGCGACTTATGGCGTTGAGGATTCCCTTGTCTGTGCAATTATTGCAGAAGATTGAGATTGCTTCTTCCTCGCGGCAGTCCCTTATCCTGTTCCTAACCAGGAGGAATCTGGCCCAGTAATGATGTACTGTTTCTTCGGGCTCTTGCCTGATTTGGGATAGATCGCTTATGTTCGGGTGGGTGGGTGGAATTAAATCCGAAGCCTCACTCAATCTGAGGCTCAGAGGCCGAGGAATTTCTGAACTCGAAAATTTGGATTCCTGGATGTTGTCCAATGAATCCAGCCCGTCGCCTAACTCTAAGTTCAGGTCTTCAGTGATATCCTCCCCTCCACGGGTATCCAGCTTGGAGGGATTGGGAATCCAGACGTAGCTAGTCCTTAAGATAGATGAAGGGTCGCCGCACTGTCCCTCTACCACGGCAACGTGATGGGTGACTTGGGGAGAGTTAATCTCTCTCAGATCGGGTTTAGGCCCAATCTGGTTGTAATCCGTAGCGACTCCCAGGGCGGCGATGCGATCCAAGAGCTCGTTTATGGAGGAGAGCTCCATTGGATCTAACTGCTCGGCGAGTTCCGAGCTGACATGAAGATTGTTTTCGATGGCTCGAGAGGTCATCATCGGCGCAGAAGCCGAACAGGCGGTCATAAGAAAACCACATAGCCGAAGGGGTTGGCCAACAGCCAAAGATCCCTTAGCAACGGTGCCGTCTTTAAAGACGGGGCGAGGCATCCTTCTTGATGGCGACAACACAGAGGAACTCTCAATGAAAGCACCAATGACGATGTCAAAACCGGCGGATCTCGGGTAGGGGGTCCCGAACTGTGCGTCTAGGCCGGATGGTAACAGGAGGCAAGGGACACGAAGTTTTACCCAGGTTCGGGCCCTCTTGATGGAGGTAAAACCCTACGTCCTGCTTGATTAATATTGATGATATGGGTAGTACAAGAGTAGATCTACCACGCGATTGGAGAGGCTAAACCCTAGACTATGGTATGATTGTTGTTCTGTATGTTGTCCTACGGACTAAAACCCTCCGGTTTATATAGACACCGGAGAGGGTTAGGGTTACAAAGTCGGTTACAATGGTAGGAGATCTACATATCCGTATCGCCAAGCTTGCCTTCCACGCCAAGGAAAGTCCCTTCCGGACACGGGACGAAGTTTTCAATCTTGTATCTTCATAGTCCAGGAGTCTGGCTGAAGGTATAGTCCGGCCATCCGGACACCCCCTAATCCAGGACTCCCTCAGTCTTCGTAGAATATGTAGGAACCAATATGAGCATCCATATTCCGCTGTTGCTTATTGACCAGAGATGTGTCTCGCTCATGTCTACATAGTTCTCGAACACGTAGGGTCCGCACGCTTAACGTTCAATGACGATTTGTATTATGAGTTATGTGTTTTGGTGACCGAAGATTGTTTGGAGTCCCATATGAGATCACAGACATGAAGAGGAGTCTTGAAATGGTCGAGAGGTAAAGATTGATATATTGGACGATAGTATTCGGACACCAGAATGGTTTCGGAGTGTTTCAGGTACTTATCGGAGTACCGGGGGTGGGTTACCGGAACCCCTCGGGGAAAGTAATGGGCCACATAGGCCTTGGAAGGGAGGCACCCCATCCCACAAGGGGCTGGCATGCCCCCACTTGGAAGGGGTCCGAATTGTAGTAGGGAAGGAGGCGGCGCCCCTCTTTCCTTGTCCTTCTAGCTCTCCTTCACCCTTTCCCTCTCCGGTAAAAGGAAGGGGGGTCCGAATTGCACTTGGAGTCCTAGTAGGACTCCTCCACACTTGGGGGTGTGCCTTGGCCGGCCTCTTCTCCTCTCCCTCCTTTATATACATGGGAGGGGGGTGCCTCCTAGACACACAATTGTTCCAAGCCGTGTGCGGCACCCCCCCTCCACCGTTTACTCCTCCGGTCATATTGTCGTAGTGCTTAGGCGAAGCCCTGCGCGGATCACTTCACCATCACCATCACCACGCCATCGTGCTGACGAAACTATCCCTCGACACTTTGCTGGATCAAGAGTTCGAGGGACGCCATTGAGCTGAATGTGTGTAGAACTCGATGGTGTCGTACGTTCGATGCTTGATCAGTTGAATCGAGAAGACGTTCGACTACATCAACCGCGTCAAGCTAACTCTTCCGCTTTCTGTCTACGAGGATATGTGGACACACTCTCCCCCTCTCATTGCTATGCATCTCCTAGATAGATCTTGCGTGATCGTAGGATTTTTTTTGAAATTGCATGTTACATTCCCCAACAGTTCCTAGATATTTAATGACTGATGGTGGTTCACACTTTATTCATGGCGCTTTCTGTAAAATACTTGCCAAGTATGATGTTAACCATAGAATTGCATCACCTTATTGTGATAGCCTGACTTATTAGGGATGATAGACTACTCATATCAATAAGGAATTCCTTCTTTCCCGGAAGCTCATTCGGACAGAACTCCAAAGTTAAGCGTGCTCAGCTTGGAGTAATTTCAGGATGGGTGACCGACTGGGAAGTTGCTCTCGGGTGCGCACGAGTGAGGACGAAGTGCGCAGAAAAGACTACTATTGATCTGTGGGGCCAGTCTAGATCCCACCAGGAGTAACGACCACTGGCGGGTGTGTCCGGGGCGTTACAAGTTGGTATCAGAGCCGACCCTCGCGGTTACACGTATATTTGCGGACAGGTGCGCGGTCATGTTGTTCATGACGTTTGTGATCCCTCGTGTCACACGGCATGGCACATATACCGTACTGGATGCACAGACATATGTGCCAAGAGGGAATGTTCATGTGGCCCGACGAGGACGTCGGTTCCTCTGAGTGGGGGTGTATGGGATAGCCTGGCTTATTAGGGATGATAGACTACTCATATCAATAAGGAATTCCTTCTTTTCCGAAAGCCCATTCGGATAGAACTCCAAAGTTAAGCGTGCTCAGCTTGGAGTAATTTCAGGATGGGTGACCGACCGGGAAGTTGCTCCCGGGTGCGCACGAGTGAGGACAAAGTGCGCAGAAAAGACTAGTATTGATCTATGGGGCCAGTCTAGATCCCGCCAGGAGTAACGACCAACGACGGTGTGTGTCCGGGGCGTTACACTTATCATCCTCAATACAGTGGTCAAGTTGAACTTAGCAATAGAGAAATAAAATTAATCTTGCAAAAGACTGTCAATAGGTCCCGGAAGAACTGGTCTAAGAAATTAGATGATGCACTTTGGGCTTATAGAACAGCGTATAAAAATCCTATGGGTATGTCTCCTTATAAAATGGTTTATGGAAAAGCTTCTCATTTGCCTCTTAGTTAGAACGTAAAGCATATTGGGCAATCAAAGAATTCAACTATGATTTCAAACTTGCCAGTGAAAAGAGGTTATTTGATATCAACTCATTAGATGAATGGAGAACCCAAGCTTATGAAAATGCCAAGTTGTTTCAAGAAAAAGTCAAAAGATGGCATGATAAGAGAATCCAAAAGCGTGAGTTTAAAGTCGGAGAATATGTTCTTTTGTACAACTCTTGTTTCAGATTCTTTGTAGGAAAACTCCTCTCAAAATGGGAAGGACCCTATGTTATCGAGGAGGTTTATCAGTCTGGAGCCATCAAAATAAATAATGTCGAAGGTACTAACCCGAAGGTTGTTAACAAGCAACGAATAAAACATTATATCTGAGGTACGCCCATTAGTTTGAAAGTAATATTATCCAAACTTTGACACCGGAAGAACACATAAAAGAATCCTTCCGGAACACTCCAGAATCGGCAAAATAAGGAGGTACGTGATACGGTAAGTAAATGGACTTCGAAAAATCCGCAAATTTATTTTGTCAGTTTTGGAATATTTAGAAAATTAGGAAAATAAGAAACTTCCAGGAAGCGTACCCTGGTGGGCACAAGACACCAGGGCGCGCCTAGCTTGCCAGGCGTGCCCAGGTGGGTTGTGCCCACCTGGGGTACCTTCCGAACTCCGTCTTTCTATAGTTTTCTTGTTTCCCAAGATAAAAAATCTTTATATACCCCCCAAACCTATTGACCACCGTATCACAGAGAAATCCTCTGTTTTCTTTTCCTTGCTTTTTGTGTCAGATCCCATCTACCATGGCCTCTTCAAGCTCCTCCAAGGGCAAGTTCTTCAAGAACGTCATCAACCCATATTTGCGGGAGGTGGTGCAGCACCCTCAGGTCATCCATATGCATGAGGGGGTGCTTCACCTCCGCGATGTGCTAGGTCCCAAGGGGATGGGAACCTTGGAGGCCAGGCTTCAAGTTTGGAGCAGGAGGTCTTCCGGTGCAAAGGGATAGTGGAGCGTGGACTCAATGCCAATCACCTTATGATCACGGACCTTCCCCGTGATATCAAGGTGTATGTTAAGCCCATGAAGGACATCGTCTTCACTCTCAACGAGCAAATCAACTTCCTCCAAGGCCAGATATACGATCTCCAAAACCAAGTCTTTGAATATGAGGCAAGGTTTAAAGGTATGAGTTTGGCTGCCGGTTGTAGGACCCGTGAGACTCACTCCTCCTCTTATGATGGTGGACCTCTGCCATGGAAACCCGAGGACAAGATATCTTCTTCATCACCACCACCTTATTCTTCATCACCAAAACAAAATTGAGTATCAGGTATGGGCACTCCCCTTGGCTTTCGCCAAGCTTGGGGGATGTCCCCGGTATTGTATCATCCCCACTATCTTTTGCCTTTACTTATTTTAGTTCGATCTTTTGCTTTAGATGAATAAAAGTTTAGTTCGATCCTTTCTTTTCTAGAGTTTGCTTAGTGATCTATCTTTGTAATCGTGTGCGAGATATATAATAAAGTTTAGTTTGAGTTTTTGCTTTCTTTGCTTTCAAGTTGTAATAAAAATAAAGGAAATAAATAAGAAGAACGAAAAATAAATGAAAAGGATCATATGCTAATCTTATGGTAGGTGATGACACCACATAAGGAAAAGTATAAGTAGGAAATTTTATTAGAGATTGACAAACATAGCATTAGTCAATAATGCAACTCATGAAAGAATTAATAAGGGAAGAGAAGATTCACATATAAATATACTATCCTAGAAATCTTTTGTGATTGTGAGCCCCCATCAAAATAATATATGCCAAAACTGTTGGCGTTGGACAAGGAAGACAACTTAATGATTTATGTTTGTTCATATTCACATAGAAGTCATATTGTCATAGATGCTTTAACATGTGGTGCTTGCCCCTATCTTTGCTAGCCAAAAATTCCGCACTAAGTAGAGATACTACTTGTGCATCCAAAAACCCTTAAACTCAAATCTTATTTCCAAGAGTACACCATACCTACCTAGGGATTGAGCAAGATCCCTCAATTAAGTTGTCATCGGTGCAATAGGGCAATAAAAATTGCTTCTAAAAATGTGAGATCATTTAGTGTAATAGAAAATTGAGCATTGTAAGAACTTGTGATGGTGAAGAATAAAAGCGACAGACTGCATAATAAAGGTTGCCATCACAAGGGGAAATGCAACGTGACGTTCTTTTGCACTAAGGGGTTGAGCATACAAACAAATAAGCGCATGGCAACCTCTGCTTCCCTCTACGAAGGGCCTATCTTTTACTTTTATGTATTTACTTTTATGCAAAGAGTCAAAGTTTTCTCTCTATTCCTTTTTTATTTTCTCCTTTGGCAAGCATCATGTGGTGAGGAAAGATCTAGGCACATATGTCTAGTTGAATATGGGTAGCATGAGTTATTATTGTTGACATCACCCTTGAGGTGGATACGTTGGGAGGCGAAACTATGAGCCCCTATCTTTCTATGTGTCTGATTGAAACGTTTTGCTCATGCGTATGCGGTGAGTGTTAGCAATCATAGAAGACTATATGATGGTTGAGTATGTGGACTTGCCTAAAGGCTCCGATACGCGACCCTTCCTGAAAAGATGATGAATTGTAGTTACAAAGTTGACTGAGAACATAGTTTGTTGGTTTCTAATAGAGTTTTTGCTTTACACTTCAATAGTGTGATGAATTGTCACTTATTCATGAGAAGTCTATGATAAAAGTTCTATGATAAGAGTCCTATGTTTAAGTTTTTTGTTGTTATTGAAAGTGCGTTATATCGACTAAAGGGGGTGAATAGGCGATTTTTAGAAATTCTTCATTGAGGTAATTCAAGGTGAGGAATTTCCTAAGTCACGAAAGACTAGCAGCGGAATAAGTACTCAGATGCAAGCGTAACAGAGCAGTAGCACATTCATCATGATGAAATGAAAACAAGCACATAGTAAAAGTAGCATAAACACAAGATAAGCAGGTTGAAGACACCGTGACTAAAGAATTAGGATTGAGGAAATTGAGAAAGTCTTTAGTCAAATTCTTCAAACAATAACAATCAAGTACTTCTATACAAGAATGAGGAAATGAAAGGGTTGAGGAAATAGAACCAGTAGCTTGGTGAAGACGATGATTTGGTAGACCAGTTCCAACTGTTGCGACAGTGTACGTCTGGTTGGAGCAGCTAGGTATTTAAACCTGGGGGCACACAGTCCCGGACACATAGTCCTCACCGTATTCTCCTTGAGCTAAGGTCACACAGACCTCGCCCAATCATTCATGTTAAGTCTTCAGGTGACTTCCAAACCTTCATAGACTCGGTCACTCGGCGGTCCACAATTTCCTCTTGGATGCTCTAGACCACGATGCCTAACCGTGTGGACGATGCACAATCCTCAAAAGTAACAAGCGTCGGTTCCACACAAGAACAATCTCTTCAGTGATGCTCAATCACTTTGGGTTTGTAGGTGTTTGGGTTTGGGTTTTCCTCACTTGATGATTTTTGCTCAAAGTCCTCGGGGGATGGGATGCTCTTAATGACAAGTGTCAGTTTCTCTTGGAGCCGCCAAACCGCTAGTGGTTGTACGGGGCGGCTATTTATAGCCTAGGGAACAACCCGACATGATAAGACATAAATGCCCTTCAATGATATGACTGTTAAGTGGGTACATATTTTGGGACAGCTGGTGCATAGCACAATAACGGTCGGAAATCTGAGAATCAAATTCGTCAGGGCTATCATGTTCCTCACTTGTAGGCAATCCGCACTGGCGAATTCCTAACTCCTTAGTCAGAAAAAGTTCCTTAGAGACCAGAAGTTCTTCGTCTCTGCCACTGAAGAATTTGACCGAACTGTATGAGATTTCCAATGGCTTCAGTCAAAATGATTGGGTAGGTATAGGATTTTGAGATGAGCATCACTTGGAAACTTTTCCTTAGTTTTACCTCGATCCCCTTTAACAGCATGGTGTTTCCTATGACTCAAGAAAGGGAAAATGAAACTATGAAAACAAAATTCTTCACGCTTCATAATCCTCGCATGAATATCAAGTCTTCACGGTCACACCAATTTCCTCACTTTCAAAGTCTTCAAGAAAACCAAAGTCTTCAGCTGAAGACATTCATTTTTAGGGGCTGACTTTCATCGTAAATATCAAACTCCTCATAGACTTATAGACTTGTGTACACTCACAAACGCATTAGTCCCTTAACCTATAAGTATTCAATACACCAAAATCACTAAGGGGCACTAGATGCACTTACAATCTCCCCCCTTTTTGGTGATTGATGACAATATAGGTTAAGTTTTCAACGGGGATAAACATATATATGAAGTGTAAATACTGATATTGAGGAATTTGATTGCAAGATATAGAAGAACTCCCCCTGAAGATGTGCATATTTGAGGAATTTGCTTTGAATAGCAAATGCACATTGTGGAGTAGAATCATGTAGATCTCCCACTATATCTTGTAATTCATACGCGCATTTAACATATGATATGAAGAATTTGAAATGCATGATGAAATATGGTAACTGATGTAATTCAGCATGCGAGCATTAACGAACTTGAGGAAATAGCATGCAGAATACAGAGCAAAAGTATCAGACCACCATAGTGTTGGAAATATGCCCTAGAGGCAATAATAAATTAGTTATTATTATATTTCATTGTTCATGATAATCGTTTATTATCCATGCTAGAATTGTATTGATAGGAAACTCAGATATATGTGTGGATACATAGACAGCACCATGTCCCTAGTAAGCCTCTAATTGACTAGCTCGTTGATCAATAGATGGTTACGGTTTCCTGACCATGGACATTGGATGTCGTTGATAACGGGATCACATCATTAGGAGAATGATGTGATGGACAAGACCCAATCCTAAGCCTAGCACAAAGATCGTGTAGTTCGTATGCTAAAGCTTTTCTAATGTCAAGTATCATTTCCTTAGACCATGAGATTGTGCAACTCCCGGATACCGTAGGAGTGCTTTGGGTGTGCCAAACGTCACAATGTAACTGGGTGGCTATAAAGGTTCACTACAGGTATCTCCGAAAGTGTCTGTTGGGTTGGCACGAATCGAGACTGGGATTTGTCACTCCATGTAACGGAGAGGTATCTCTGGGCCCACTCGGTAGGACATTATCATAATGTGCACAATGTGACCAAGGAGTTGATCACGGGATGATGTGTTACGGAACGAGTAAAGAGACTTGCCGGTAACGAGATTGAACAAGGTATCGGGATACCGACGATCGAATCTCGGGCAAGTACTATACCGCTAGACAAAGGGAATTGTATACGGGATTGATTGAATCCTTGACATCGTGGTTCATTCGCTGAGATCATCGTGGAACATGTAGGAGCCAACATGGGTATCCAGATACCGCTATTGGTTATTGACCGGAGAGTTTTCTCGGCCATGTCTGCATGACTCACGAACCCGTAGGGTCTACACACTTAAGGTTCGATGACGCTAGGGTTATAGGAAAGTATGTACGCGGTTACCGAATGTTCTTCGGAGTCCCGGATGAGATCCCGGACGTCACGAGGAGTTCCGGAATGGTCCGGAGGTAAAGATTGATATATAGGAAGTATGGTTTTGGCCACCGGAAGTCTTTCGGGCATCACCGGTAGTGTACCGGGACCACTGGAGGGGTCCAGGGGTCCACCAGGTGGGGCCACCAGCCCCGGAGGCCTACATGGGCCAATAGTGGGAAGGGACCAGCCCCTAGGTGGGCTGGGGCGCCTCCCACCAAGGCCCAAGGCGCAAGGGAGAGTGGGTGGGGGCAAACCCTAGGTCCAGATGGGCCTTAAGGCCCACCCTAGGTGCGCCCCCCCTCTCTCCCCCCTTGGCCGCAACCCTAGATGGATTTTGGGGCTGCCGCCACCCCTAGGGAGGGAACCCTAGATGGGGGTGCAGCCCCTCCCCTTCCCCTATATATACTTGAGGTAGGGGGGCTGCCCAACACACGATTTGATCTCTCTCTTGGCGCAGCCCTACCTCTCTCCCTCCTCGTCTCTCGTAGTGCTTGGCGAAGCCCTGCTGGAGTTCTGCGCTCCTCCACCACCACCACGCCGTCATGCTGCTGCTGGATGGAGTCTTCCCAACCTCTCCTTCTCCCCTTGCTGGATCAAGGCGTGGGAGACGTCACCGGGCTACACGTGTGTTGAATGCGGAGGCGCCGTTGTTCGGTGCTTAGATCGGAATCAACCGCGATCTGTATCGCTGCGAGTACGACTCCTTCATCCGCATTCTTGCAACGCTTCCGCTTAGCGATCTACAAGGGTATGTAGATGCACTCCCCTTCCCCTCGTTGCTAGATTACTCCATAGATTGATCTTGGTGATGCGTAGAAAATTTTAAATTTCTGCTACGATCCCCAACACATAGGACTTAAATTTACAACTGGATCAACAAACACTTCAGAAGAGCGAGAGTTGTAACTTAACAAAAAAATGCACATATATAGAGACCCGCTTGAATACTAACTCAAATCCCCCCTTTGTCATCGAATGACCAAAAGGGACGAAAATGAGGACTAACACCCCTGAAGAATATCATCATGATGTCGAGGGAGGAGCGCTAGCGTTGTTGGGGTTGTCCGTGGGCACCTGCGGCGGTGTCGTTCAAGTCTTCAGCTTCATCCGTCTCGCACGATGAGGAATATGAGCTGGTGACCAGGTGAGGAACTTTGGCCTTCTTGAATTTCTTCGAAGGTGGCTGAGACCAGTCAAAGTCTAGTTGGAAGCCCATATGCTTGAGATCTTTATCACAGTAGAGGTGAGACAATACAGCCCAGGTGCGATCAAAAACTTCATGCAAGTAGTAGTGGTTCTTCTTCACAGTGTTTTGCGTGATCGTCATATTCTGAAGAATTGAACCAAACTGACGCTTGACCCACTTGTGGTTGCGATCGACCTTCTGATGAAGACCGATGAGAAGCTCATGATCAGTCCTTACACGCGGAGCAGTGGCTTGAGGATATTGCTTTGAAGCATTTGCGGCAGTATCATGAGTGGCAGAGTCATCAGTGGTGGAATAAGATGCAGCTTTGCGAAACTGTCCATCCAATGAACGAGTGCCTTCATCAATTACAGCAGCCCTACCCTTCTCATCAGCTGAGGAAATAGTCCTTTTGAGGACTTCAATTGGCGGAAAGTAGCTGAGATGATTTTGACAGTTAGCCTGATAGTTGATTGAAGACCTTGATCTGATGAATCTCATAATCCAGGGAGCGTAAGGCTTCAATTCAAATGGTGATAGAGCTACATTGGCCAAAGTCCTCATGAAGAAATCGTGGTAGTTGATAGGAATACCGTGGATGATATTGAACAACAGATTCTTCATGATGCCAACAATTTCTTCATCATCATAGTTGTGGCCCTTGATTGGACTGAGGGTTTTGGTCAAAATTCTGTAGATCGTCCTTGGCATATAGAGCAATTCCTTCACTAGGAACGTGGTTCTTGGAGCTTGGCCTGGCTTCAAAGGCTTCATCAGCACTTGCATCAGATGATTTGACAGTTCAGGTTCATCATAGATGCACCTTGCACGTCCAGTGGGAGGACTGCAGGGACAGCGTGAAGCAATTCAGAGGCTGGAGCTTTGTAGTGAGTTTTTTCAGTCATCCAGTCCAGTACCCATGAATTGACATCTTCAACGTTTCCTGTGATGTGTAGCATGGAAAAGAATTGAAGAATGAGTTCTTCATTCCAACCGCAGATGTCGGTCCAGAGATTGAGCAACCCAGCATCATGAAGAACACTGAGGACTGGGGTGAAGCACGATAGAGACTCCATATACACATGAGGAATTTTCTCATGGTCAAAAATCTTGTACTTATCAAACAACAACGAGGAATAGAAGTTCATCTGGCTAGCAGTCCAAAAACGCTTGCGACGAAGTCGAGCAGAGTCATAAGGATTGTAGTCAGTGAAGAAAATATGCTCAGCAAAGAAGTCATCAGCCTTGAACTTCGCTTCTTGTTGTGAGGATTCTGTGGTTTGGGCTGAAGATTAGCAGTTGATGTCTTCACAGCCTCTTGAAGCATAGCCTCTAGAGCCATGTGCTGAGGAATTTCAGGAGCAGTGTCATCAGCAGTAGCCTTGGCCTCCATTTCTTCAGCACTAGTGGCTGGTACTTCTTCTAGAACAGAAGGAAGTGAAGCTTGGCATCCATCAGAACTCGTATGAATTTCTTCAGTTTGGACTGGGGACTGAGGAATCTGTTGCAGAGGGGTGTAAAGTGGTGAATTGGGGTGATGACTTTCCTAGTAGTCATCATTCAGGATAGGAGTTGTTGACCCAATGTCCACATCCTCATCTTCTTCATCAATTTCTTCTACGCCTGCCTCTTCAGCTGTGAACTGAGACATGCGCGATGATACCATAGGAGTTGAAGGGAACAATATCCAACTGCTAATATCCACTTCAATTTCTTCATCCAACTGCTCTGACGTAGCAGTAGAAGAATTTTCTTCATCCGATTCACTAGGAATCACATATTCCTCACCAAAGGGAACAATATCCTTTGATGGCATGCTTGATATTGGAAATGCATCTATTGTGTGTGCATAAGAGCTCATCAAAGTCTTCACTTTCTTCGGAGCTAAAGTCTCTAAGGATGTAGATGCTTTCCTTTTCTATACTGCTGCTATCTCTGCAGCTTTGATCTTTTTCGCTTCTGATGTAGAAGGAAGGTTGGTACTGGTCAACTGAGGTGACTTGGCAGGAGGAGCAGATGAAATTGGTGCAATTTATTCAGGCGCAACTGATGCAGTTGCCCTGTCATGTTCAATTTCCTTAGGCGCAATAGCAGATGCTTGAACTGGCCTGGCTTGTTCTTCAGGTGCAACACTAGAGGTTGCCCTGTCAGTTTCTTTCGTGGCTGGAATTTCTTCAGCAGCCCTGGTACTTTCAGAATCATCAACAACCTGATTGCCATCAGTTGTGATTGCATGTTCTTTGGTAGGCTGAGCAGATGCTTCAGCCTGAGGAATTTCTTGTTGCGATGAAGCTGCAACATTTGAGGTAAATCCCTTCGCCATTTTGACGAATCAGACTTTGGCTCCCAGCCAATCTGCACGACATGCGTCAAATTCATCACTGAGTGCTTTGATCTTAGTTTGTACACAAGTTCATTAGTTGTCATTTTGACAACATTCTTCTTCAGAAAACACTCCTTTTTGTACCGAGCTTTCTTCAGTCGCCTGGCCTTCTCAAACTTCCATTTTTCTTCGCCTATAAAGGCCGTCAACATATGACTTTGGCCAGTGTGAGATTGAAATCAGGCATAGGAGTGTTAGGGTCCTTGTGCCAGAGATCAATGAAATCGAGGATCAACTTGTGATCCAGCAGAAGTGGCACATTACTGCCTTTGGCTCTAGCGGCCCTTTGTTGTCTGTCTCTGATGATTTCAGCCAATTCTTCATCATTAACTTCGTCTTCACTAGACGGTACTTGGACAGCGACCTACTTCTTGTGAGGACTTGGTCTCGTGCCTCGTCCAACAGTGGCCTTTCTTCAGTAACGTTGGGCCAGTTGAGGACTACGGAGGAGCAGAAGAACTTGCAGATTCTCTTGAAGAAATTTATATCCCAATGGTCCTTTGGGAAGAGGCGAGGTGCGCAGGTGCCGAGGACTTTGCAGCAGTTGCTGCGGATTTTGCAGTGGGGACTGGAGCTGCTTTTGAGGATGTGGCATGAGGCACTTGCCGTGAGGGCTTTAAGGAACTTGGCCGTGAGGGCATTGCAGCTGAGGAACAGGGCTTGTGAGCAGGCTTCTTTGGCATGGCCTTCTTGGGCTTTCTAGCAGAGGCCTCAACAACGGCAGTAGCAGAATCTTCATTGAATTTCTTCACTGCTTCTTTGGCCATTTTGGGAAACTTTGCTTGCCGCTTGGCCCATTCTTTTGGAAAGTCCTCACCACGCTTGATGCTAGTGGGATCAGCTTCTTGGCCTGGTGCCAATGGAGATCTTTGGCATGGAGGGTGTACGACGAATTTCTTCATGTACTTGGGAGTCACATATCTGTACTCCCTTGTAGAATCGAAAGTATGTCTAGAGGGGGGGGGGTGATTAGACTACTTGACCAAATAAGATCTATCCTTTTCCCAATTTTAATTCTTGGTAGATTTTTAGCAACTTAGCACAAGTCAAGCAATCAACCTACACATGCAATTCTAAGAGTATAGCAGCGGAATGTAAAACAATTGCATATGAAGTTAAAGGGATGACTTTGGAGGAGCAAACGCAATGTTGACACACAGATTTTTTATCCGTGGGTCCGATAGGTGGTGCTATCGTACATCCACATTGATGGAGACTTCAACCCACGAAGGGTAATGGTTGCGCGAGTCCATGGAGGGCTCCACCCACGAAGGGTCCATGAAGTAGCAACCTTGTCTATCCCACCATGGCCGTCGCCCACGAAGGACTTGCCTCACTATGGTAGATCTTCACAAAGTAGGCGATCTCCTTGCCCTTACAAACTCCTTGGTTCAACTCCACAATCTTGACGGAGGCTCCCAAGTGACACCTAACCAATCTAGGAGACACCACTCTCCAAGAGGTAACAAATGGTGTGTTGACGATGTGAACTCCTTGCTCTTGTGCTTCAAATGATAATCTCCCCAACACTCAACTCTCTCTCATAGGATAGGATTTGGTGGAAAAATGATTTGAGTGGAAAGCAACTTGGGGAAGGCTAGAGATCAAGATTTATGTGGTTGGAATGAAGGATCTTGACCTCAACACAAGTGTAGGTGGTTCTCTCTCAGAAAATGTATATTGGAAGTGTATGCATGTTCCGATGGCTCTCTCTACGAATGAAGAGCGGGTGGAGGGGTATATATAGCCTCCACACAAAATCTAACCGTTACACACAATTTACCAAAATCGGTGGGACCGATTCATAGAACTCGGTCAGACCGATTTAGTTCAAAATGTGAATGTTAGGATTTTCGGTGGGACCAACATGTCAACTCGGTGGGACCGATGTCATTAGGGTTATGGCATAACTAATCTTGGTGAGACCGATTACACAAACTCGGTGAGACCGATTTTGGTAATAGACTAACCAGAGAGTTGGTCAGGCAATCTCGGTGGGACCAATTTGCTCTTTCGGTAGGACCGAAACATTATGAAAGGGAAACACAGAGTTTGCATTGCAATCTCAGTGGGACCGATCGCTTATCTCGGTTGGACCGAAACGTTACGAAGGGAAACAGAGAAATTACAATCCCATCTCGATGAGACCGAGATCCCTATCGGTGGGACCAAAAAGACTAGGGTTTGTGGCAGTGGCTATGTCAAGTGAACTCGGTGGCGCCGGATAGATCAAATCGGTGGGGCCGAGTTTGACTTTTGGTTTGGGACATATTTGGATATGAGAAAGGAGTTGAGGGTTGTGGAGCATATCTTTAAGCACTTTGAGCAAGAACCTTATTAAGCAACACCTCATCCCCTCTTAATAGTATTGGCTTTCCTATGGACTCAATGAGATCTTGGATCACTAAAAAATGAAATGTAGAGTCTTGTGCTTTGAGTTTCAGCCAATCCTTTTATCCTTAGCATTTTGAGGGGTCCACTTTTCTAATCCATGCCATGCCGACCATTGAGCTTTTCCTAAAATATTTATCTTCAAGTAGCATTAGCTCAATGAGCTATATGTTGTTAGGAATTACCAAAACCACCCAGGGATAGTTGCACTTTCAATCTCCCCCTTTTTGGTAATTGATGACAACATATAGATCAAAGCTTCGCAAATGATTATAAGATAGAAAAACATCGTTGCTTTGAGAAGTATGTGATAAGCAAGAGCTCCCCCTAAATTTGTGCATTATTTAAAATTTTCTTTTGAATGTAAATGCACAATAGATTAGGATCATGGGTTACTCTTCCATGTCACATACATCTTGGTGGAGCGCTCAAAATGATAGAAATTAAAAGCATGCACTCATCACCAAGCAAGTGAATGATCATATATGGAATATAAAGGATAGCATCATTCAACCAAACATTAAGGTAGCATTGATCAACCACACAATCATATAAGTATCTCACAAGGACATAAAGTATCTCACACGAGCACACAATAAAGAGTTCAACCAAATGCAAGAGAGATAGAAGGCAAGACACTCTCTCTCGAAGCCTATGATCTATACATATTTCTCCCCCTTTGGCAACAAGTTACCAAAAAGTTTGAAAATGCATAGAGCTATACGTCTCTCAGACTTGGTCTTCGGGAGGAGGTGTAGATAGAACTCCAAGGACGAAGGCTTCCGATGATGTAGTTGGAGCTGCTGGAGTGGGTGCTGGAGGTGGCATTGGAGCTATATCTGCTGGTGCTGACACTGAAGCTCTGGCATCTGAGACTGGCACTCCAGCAGACCTTGTACCTCGTGGCACACGCTGAAAAGCATCAGTGGTTACTCTTCCTTTCCTCTCCTCTGCTTCATCCTGAAGCTGCTCAACTGCAGTCTGAATCTCAGTCACCTTCAGATCAAGATCATAGAATTTTGTCTCCACAATCCTCTCCAGGCTCTCCTGATTCTGAGTCAGGGTGGCCAAGCCCTTCTCAATCCTTGGTGTAGCTTGAATCAGATAGCCTAACTGATCTTGCTTGCTCTTCAGGAAGACTCGAGATGCCTCTTCAACGCTTGGCATCTGGGCAGTGATACGTCTCCGTCGTATCTACTTTTCCAAATACTTTTGCCCTTGTTTTGGACTCTAACTTGTATGAATTGAATGGAACTAACCCAGACTGACGCTATTTTCAGCAGAATTGCCATGATGTTGTTTTATGTGCAGAAAACAAATATTCTTGGAATGACCTAAAACTCCACGGAACATCTTAGAAAAAATAATAAAAAATCCTCGCCAAAAATGAAGACCAGGGGGCCCACACCCTGTCCACGAGGGTGGGGGTGCCCCCCTACCTCGTGGGCCCCCTGGATGCCCTCCGACGCCAACTCCAACTCTATATATTTGCTTTCGGAGAGAAAAAATTAGGGAGAAGAAATCATCGCGTTTTACGAGACGGAGCCGCTGCCAAGCCCTAAAACATCTCGGGAGGGCTGATCTGGAGTCCGTTCGGGGCTCCGGAGAGCGGGATTCGTCGCCGTCGTCATCATCAACCATCCTCCATCACCAATTTCATGATGCTCACCGCTGTGCGTGAGTAATTCCATCGTAGGCTTGCTGGACGGTGATGGGTTGGATGAGATTTATCATGTAACCGAGTTAGTTTTGTCAGGGTTTGATCCCTAGTATCCATTATGTTCTGAGATTGATGTTGCTATGACTTTGCTATGCTTAATGCTTGTCACTAGGGCCCGAGTGCCATGATTTCAGATCGGGACCTACTATGTTTTCATTAATATATGTGAGTTCTTTATCCTATCTTGCAAGTCTATAGTCACCTACTATGTGTTATGATCCAGCAACCCCGAAGTGCTAATAATCGGGACCACTCCCGGTGATGACCATAGTTTGAGGAGTTCATGTATTCACTATGTGCTAATGCTTTGTTCCAGTTCTCTATTAAAAGGAGGCCTTAATATCCCTTAGTTTCCAATATGACCCCGCTGCAATGGGAGGGTAGGACAAAAGATGTCATGCAAGTTCTTTTCCATAAGCATGTATGACTATATACGGAATACATGCCTACATTACATTGATGAATTGGAGCTAGTTCTGTGTCACCCTATGTTATGACTGTTACATGATGAACCGCATCCGGCATAATTATCCATCACTAATCCGATGCCTACGAGTTTTCCATATACTGGTTTACGCTTATTTACTTCCCCGCTGCTACTGTTACAATCATTACAAAATACCAAAAACATTACTTTTGCCGTCTTTACTTTTGTTTCCGCTACCACCACTATCATATTACTTTGCTACTAAACACTTTGCTGCAGATACTAAGTTTCCAGGTGTGGTTGAATTGACAACTCAGCTGCTAATACTTGAGAATATTCTTTGGCTCCCCTTGTGTCGAATTAATAAATTTGGGTTGAATACTCTACCCCCGAAAGCTGTTGCGATCCCCTATACTTGTGGGTAATCAGGCAGCTTTCTCAGCCTTTTCCTTGGCCCTATTCTCCTAGACTTGAGCTGATGATGGTTCTTCCTCATTCATTACAACAGTGTTGTCCTCAAACTCAGGATATAGAGGGAGATGCTCCTTCTCCAATAAGTAAGTCCCTGTGCCCATCTTAGAGTTGATGAGCTCCTGAATATGTGGGGCATACCCACAACTCCTCTTTTGATTAGCAGCTGTCCAATTTATTGTTTCTACAATCAGGCTCATAACTTTGAACTTCTGGGGAATATAAAAAATGTGCATCATATTGATGGAGTGTCCTCTGATCATCTTGTGATCTCCTGACTTGGGTAGCAATGTGTGCCTCAAAATCCAGTTAATGGTAGGAAGACCATACAACAGATAGTGGACGTATCCAAGCTTGTGATTCTCCAAAGCTTTGTCTGGGATCTCCTTGTACATGTTTGCCATGGAGTTGTCGTCTTTCTTCTTGGTGGCATACACATCAAAGTCATCTTCATGTTCTTTGGGGGCATTGATTAGCTTGTCCCATTCATCAACTGTGGAATGGTACCTGGTACCCTCAGACATCTAAACTATCCTCCCATCTGGATAGAAATGGGCAGTGGAGTAGAACTACATGATCGACTCATCATTCCATTTAGTGAGATTTTGTCCAACGAATTCATCTACTCCACAAGCCTTAAAGCTGTCATATACTCCTGGGAAGTGATCTTCAGTTTCCTTGATGTACTCCCAATTGACCCATTTCATGTCACACACTATGGGCTTCTTGTCTAGCAGAATGGTTTCATAGAAGTCTTGCTGTTCCTTTGTATGGAACCTGTAGTCAATAGCAGTCCTCCTCCTAACAGCATAGGGATCAGACTATCTCCATAACTTCAATCCTGCATCTTTCCTGATGTGCATGTCCTCAGCGACTGGATGAGCATCATTATGATCAGGAATTTTGGGCTTCAGCTTCCTCAAAACATGAGAATCATCATCTTCTTCTTCAGCTTCAGGCACTGGGGCCTTGTTCTTCTCCTCAGCAGGTATACTCCTTGTCAGTGTACAAAAAGAGGGGTACACTTTTTGTACCCCTATAACTATGCACGGGCAGTCTGAGCCACGGGCACCACCACACCAAGCAAGGCAAGGGAGGTGAGCCAGGGTAAGACCGAATCTCAAGAGAACTAGAACGACGCCAAGGCCAAGACCACAAAGAGCAAAGGGGACGAAGCGGACTCCCCCGGCAAGATCCTTGCCGGGAGACAGTTCTAGCAGCCCCGGCAAGACCCTTGCCACGGCGACTCGTCCCGCGCCTTCGGAGCAAATCACCCTTGAGTCCACTGCCCCCAAAGGGCAAGGATTCAGGAGACATCCCCGTGGCGACATGCATATCTTTGTGAATACATTGAAGATCAGATACGCACTAAGGAGACGACAACCCTTGGCGGGATCCCAGCCGAGGAATACCACAAGGCCCCCGGCAAGCGCTTTGCCGGGGATGACAGCAGACGCCTCGGCAAAACCCTTGTCGGGGCCCCGGCAAGGCCCTTGCCGAGGACACCCACAGGGCCACCATCAGGCCCACGCTGACTAAACCTCCACCACCGCATGCATGCAGCTGCCGACCCAACCAGCTGGGCAGGCACCTGCGTGGCGGCATGCAAATCTTCGTGAAGACCCACCACTGCGCCACCTCAGCTTCCTGCCTACCTACGTGGCATCTCAGGCATCGCTGGCCAGGCACGTGTCGACACAAGAAGGAGCGGCGACGGACGAGACAGATCTCTCCCCCGTCCCCGATAAAGCAAGGACACCTAAGAAAGACGCATTAAATGCGCCTTGTCATGTAATGCGAGGTATAACCTCGCATCACTGTACCCTTTCCACCTCCTGTGTGCCACTGTGGCAACCCCTTTTTCTATAAAAGGAGGCCCGAGGCGACCAGGAGAAGGATTCAGCTTTTTGGAGCTCCTCATGCCCCATAGCTAGCTCAAGAACACAGATATACAATCCACCAAAGCAGGAGTAGGGTTTTACGAATCCTTGCGGCCCGAACCTGGATAAACAAACTGTGTGCTACCTGCTTGATCCGCTCTTCTCACGACCCCGCGCCCTGCTAACCGTAGTAGGGATTCTCGTGATCCCATAGGTGTCATTCCCACCGACATCTTTGGCGCGCTAGGTAGGCGGCGCAGTTGTGAGAATCAGCTCTAGCAATCAGCCCAGCACTCCTTCGTCTTCGTGGCCCTTGGAGAAGAAAGGAGGCCAGAAGATCAGCACTCGAGCGATTGCAAACAGAAGCTAAGTTGCACTGAACCCTTATTTGTTCTATCCTTATTATATGAGGTTATTCCTCCCCCCCCCCCCCGATATGTCATGCCTTTGTATGAGAAACCTGCACGCCAAGGGGCTCTCCGACGATCGGCAATGCCCTTGCCCTGTTTCGAGTCCGCTCAATAGCTCAAGCGGCTGCGTCGAGAATGGCAGAGTAGCCTTCCGCGATCAACAACGCTCTCGATTCTGACTCGAGTCAAGCTCGAAAGTTCGAGCGGCCGCGTTCAGAACGGAAAGGTGGCTCGTCCGGCTGCACGCGTACCCAGCAGGCCCATGGGGATCCGTCCCCAAAACGCCGCTAGGGGCTTCCGCGCCGGCGAGCCTACCCAATCAACGTAGGGCGCGCATACAAAGAGGAATTGAACGGGGAAATAACGTGCATGAAATTAAAAGTACTGCAAAGTTATATTACATCACATCATTGCTGCGGTTCTAACTAAAGATGAAATTTGTCTTGGTCATGAACCTGCAGCGGCGGTGAAGAACGGGATGCCTAATCCCGGCGCTGGCCTTCCACCCTCTTGATTTCGTCGATGCTGCTGATGACGGGCTTGATGCGCTCCTTGAGCACCGTGAGGTCAATACCGTCCGGCAAGCTATCCATCGCGGCACCAAAGTCGAGGTCGGGGTTCCAGTACGCCATCTCGGTGAGGACCATGGTCATGACCCCCCCGGCAAAGTGGCCGGGCTTCCCCAGCCAACGTGGCCGCTCTGCTGGAGTGAAGATAAGCCAAGGCTCCGAGGACGCCCTCGAAGAACAGAGTCAGCTTGGTGTTGACGATCCCGCTGTGCTCAGGGGCGTACCTCACGTTTGGCATCCCCATGGTGGCCAACTGCGAGGTGACCCTGCCGGCGACGTCCTCCAGACGGCTGATCCATCTGTTCTCGCCCGCCACGTATTCCTGGTGGGAGGCGGCCTCATTCGCCCGCAGCTACTTCTCCTCCTCTAGACTCCTGGTCAAGATCTCCTCTCGAGCCCTGCTCTCCGACAACATCTTCTCGAGATCCTCCAGCTTCAGCTTGAGATCTCTGACGGAGTTTGGCACTTCGGAGAGCTCCTCGCGCCTCTACCAAGGCGCTGTTGAGCGTGCTCTTCTCGTTGGACAGCTTGAGGGCCTGCTCCTTCAGCTCGTCCCGCCCCACCTCCAACTCCCTTACTTTTTCGGCATGGGCCAGAGCCTGGGCATCGAGTGCCTCGTTGTGCCTTTGCTCCAGCTCATGAGTCCGCCGCGCGACAAGGGCCTCGAGCTCCTCATCCTTGCCACGGAGCGCTGCGGCAAGCTTCGCCTCACGCATGGTGAGCTCCTCTTCCTGGGAATCCAGTGTGGCTTGATGCTGGTTCCGTACGGCCTCGGTCGCGGCAGCCAAGTTCGCCGCCTTTTCCTAGGCCTCCTTGATGTCAGCCATCTTCATGGTGAGCTCGACATTGTGCTTGGACAATTCCTCCTGAAAGGCCCTCTGCTCCTCGCGAGTCTGGTGGAACCAAGTCTGCGTCTCGGCAACGTGTGCCTTGAAATCCACCTCCGCCTAGTCCACCGTTGCCGTCCTGGACTTAACCTTGTCCAGACGGACACGGTAGAGCGCCTGGAGTTTTCGGAAGTTGGCCCCATAGCGCGGAAAAGCTGCTCTTCTGGAGAACCATCGCCGCCAACGCCGGGCTCATCGACAACCTCGAGCCCGGTGGCGGCAAGCACCTCGCCGTCAAAGACTTCCCCTTGGGCGGGCGCTCGGGAACTTGACGCCCCTGGGAGATGGACAAAAAGATCGTCGCCCACCTTCAGATATCTGCCGGGGCCCGAGGTTGAGGAGGAGGGAGGCTGATCATCAACCATCTCTTCCTCGGCAGTGGCCTTGCCAGCTTCCCCGGCAGGCCCACCGTTGGCGCCCTCGGTAGAAGCCTCGCCGGTCGCCTTGGCGGCCCCCACAGCGGTGTCCTCGGCAGCATCCTTGGCGGCCTCATCAGCGGCGACCTCGCCAGCATCCCTGGCGGCCTCCTCGGCGGCAATCCTATCGGCCCCCGCCATGGCCTCCTCAGCAATATTCCCAACAACAGTATCCACGTCTTCCATACCTATTGAAGGAGGGCCTGGGTAGTAATGGGAGCATTGAAGCCAAGAAAAAGAATAAGGAAATAAACAGAGACGGAGGACAGGCGACTCACCAGTGCCGGGCTGTGAAGCAGAAGACCTCTCCCCGCCAGCATTTGGCGCCGTGGCAGAGTCACCAACGCCCAAGTTCCCCTCTTCCTCCACGGGTGTGGGCTCCGTGCTTGATGCCCTTGCCAGGGACGCCCCTCGCGGCGGCGTAGTCGATGGGGGTGGTGTGTTGGGGGTAGCCCTCTGCGGCTCCTCCTACTGCCGCTCCCCTCCTGCAAACCCGACAAGGTCAATACCATAGCATCGAATGCCTACCACGTGTTGAATAGGAGGAGGGTGACGAACTTACGCTGGGGGCTGTGCCGGGGGCTGCTGTCCGGACTGCTCAACACCACCAGTGGCGTCTTTGAAGCCCCAGCCAGGGGCTGACTGCTCGCCGAGGCCTTCGCCCAGACCCTCCAGGGCCAATTGAGGCCGCGTAGCCCTGCCGGGCCAGACCGGCTCGCCGGAGCCAGCCCGCCGCAGGACTCGCCCTCTTCCCCTGGTTGGCGTCGAGCCCGCCGCCACGTCCTCCTGCGACGACGACTCGTCGGCCGCGTCTTCGACAAGCGGAGCTCCAGTGTCGGCGCTGCTGACCTCCTCGGTGGCCGCCGCCCACCGGGTGAGCTGCTCTTCCTCCGTAGCCGTTGCGGCCTTGTCCTCCACGCCCCTGGCACTGCCGGCCTCCATGGCGAGCTGCGCCTCCCTCGCCCTAGTGGCGATGTAGTCTAGCTCTGCCTGGGTGGTGTCCATGACAAGCCACCGCTCGGCGTCAGCATTGACATACACCTCGATCAAGGTGTTAAAGAATTGCTGCACATCCGCGTCCTTCGGCTCCTTCCAGCTCGGGACAGGGCTGTGCGCATTACAGTCCGGCATCATGGCGATGATCTCGGACCAACGTGAATTGTTGCACAACGGGACCACCCCCGCTGGCAGCTTGAAAAACGGCCCCTTGAGGGCCTTGCCAACCTTTGCGGCAGCCCTCGCGGCCTTGCCGGTCCATTCGCCCTCGCCATCGCGACCCACATCAAGATGGAAAAGCCGCTGGCAGAAGTGGGCATGCGCCAACACCGTGAAATTGTGGTCGAGACCGGGGCAGAGTCGCATAATGTCAGCCAGATTCATAAAAAGCCAGGCTGGCCTCCCCTTGTTGTGCAACGGGGCGATCCGGCGACGAATGAAGTCCGCCCCGATCATCTCAAGGGTGAGTCCAGCCCGTGTGAGCCGGAGAATCCTAGTAGTGGCAACAGTGAGCCTCCCGTCGGCGGCGTCGACATCGCTCCAATCGCTGCCACGGACCGGCGGCACTCGGCGGACCTTGCAGAATTCCGGTGGGTCTTCATCCTCAATCCAGCACCACCGGCCACGCCATTCCTCCCACCTCTCCTTCACGGCACCGTACGGGTACGCCCCCTTAGATCTTGGGATCCAGGTGACGCAACCAGAGATGGCACCTCCCGGCTGGATCCGAGGGAAGAAATAATGGCGGAAGAGTGCCGTGTTGGGCTGCACCCCGGCAAAGCCTTCGCAAAGATGCGCGAAAAAAGCCATGCACGCCACCACATTCGGAGTAAAATACAAGAGGCGAAAGCCGAAGGTGTGCATAATGTCGCAGAAGAAATCGGAGAAAGGGGGGCATAACCCCCAAGAAAGATAATCGATGAAAAAGGGATACCGATTTGGAGCAGGATCGGCGCAAGCAGCAGGAATGACGCGCGTCACCGGGTGTCCCGAATTCTCTCCCCCCGTCTTCGCTCCCCATAGGGGCCTGAAGGAGGCTCGGAGCTCATTAACATCAACCGTCGAGGGGAAGAAAAAGGCGGACTTCATCCGGTCCCCCGACAGTGTGCTCTCCGGCAGCTCCACAGTCCCAGCGCCCTTAGCCACCCCCTTGCCCTTGACGGATTTGGGCGCCATGGCGGCCAAGAAGTTTAGAGGGTTGAGGAAGGGGGATGGCGAAGCAACGACGGCGGGCGAAGGCGGAAGTTTAGAAAAGAAGGAAGAGAGGAAATAGTGGCTCTGAGATTGGAAAAGGCACGAGGAAAGAGGAGAAAGTGAGCAGCGCGCCCGCAATTATTCCTTTTTTATGGGGGAAAACACGGGCCGCCTCCTTTCACATTAACTGTGGTGTGACGCCTGCCCGCGGGAACCAACCCCACGCATGCTGCCCACGTCACACGCACCTCCCCACACCGCGCAACGCGCGGGAGTCGTGGGAAGCGCAGCGCATGAAGAATCTTACCGCGGTAAAAACCGCCCCGCCTGCCCGCACACCGTTTTTGGGCCTAGCCCAACAACGCGTTGCGCTTATGTGTGGCCCAGGCCCGGGGGCTCCTGTCAGTGTACCCCTCTTTTTGTACACCGACAGGAGCCCCCGGGCCCGGGCCACACATAAGCGCAACGCGTTGTTGGGCTAGGCCCAAAAAGGTGCGCGGGCAGGCGGGGCGGTTTTTATCGTGGTAAGATTCTTCGCGCGCTGCTCTTCCCACGACTCCCGCGCGTGGCGCGACGTGGGGAGGTGCGTGTGACGTGGGCAGCATGCGTGGGGTTGGTTCCCGTAGGCATGCGTCACATCGTAGTAAAGGGGCGGTTCGCGCCTTCCCCATAAACGGAGGGAGGCGTGGAGGCGCGGCCCCTTTACTACGATGTGACGCATGCCTGCGGGAACCAACCCCATGCATGCAGCCCACATCACACGCACCTCCCCACGCCGCGCCACACGCGGGAGTCGTGGGAAGCGCAGCGCGCGAAGAATCTTACCGCGGTAAAAACCGCCCCGCATGCCCACGCACCGTTTTTGGGCCTAGCCCAACAACGCATTGCGCTTATGTGTGGCCCAGGCCCGGGGGCTCCTGTCGGTGTACAAAAAGAGGGGTACACTTTTTATACCCCTATAATTGTGAACGGGCAGTCTGAGCCACGGGCACCACCACACCAAGCAAGGCAAGGGAGGTGAGCCAGGGTAAGACCGAAGCTCAAGAGAACTAGAACGACGGCAAGGCCAAGACCATGAAGAGCAAAGGGGACGAAGCGGACTGCCCGGCAAGATCCTTGCCAGGAGACAGTTCTAGCAGCCCCGGCAAGACCCTTGCCGCGGTGACTCGTCCCGCGCCTACGGAGCAAATCACCCTTGAGTCCACTGTCCCCAAAGGGCAAGGATTCGGGAGACATCCCCGTGGCGACATGCAGATCTTTGTGAAGACATTCAAGATCAGATACGCACTAAGGAGACGACAACCCTTGGCGGGATCCCAGCCGAGGAAGACCACAAGGCCCCCGGCAAGCGCTTTGCTGGGGATGACAGCAGACGCCTCGGCAAAACCCTTGCCGGGGCCCCAGCAAGGCCCTTGCCGAGGGCACCCGCAGGGCCACCATCAAGCCCACACCGACTAAACCTCCACCACCGCATGCATGCAGCTGCCGACCCAACCAGCTGGGCAGGCACCTGTGTGGCGGCATGCAGATCTTCGTAAAGACCCACCACTGCGCCACCTCAGCTGCCTGCCTACCTATGTGGCATCTCAGGCATCGCTGGCAGGGCACGTGTCGACACAAGAAGGAGCGGCGACGGACGAGACAGATCTGTCCCCCGTCCCCGATAAAGCAAGGACACCTAAGCAAGACGCATTAAATGCGCCTTGTCATGTAATGCGAGGGATAACCTCGCATCACTGTACCCTTTCCACCTCCAGTGTGCCACTGTGGCAACCCCTTTTTCTATAAAAGGAGGCCCGAGGCGACCAGGAGAAGGATTCGGCTTTTTGAAGCTCCTGACGCCCCATAGCTAGCTCAAGAACACAGATATACAATCCACCAAAGCAGGAGTAGGGTTTTACGCATCCTTGCGGCCCGGACCTGGATAAACAAACTGTGTGCTACCTGCTTGATCCGCTCTTCTCACGACCCCGCGCCCCGCTAACTGTAGTAGGGATTCTCGTGATCCCATAGGTGTCGTTCCCACCGACACTCCTGGTGTTCTTCTTGGGCTTTGGGGGTTGATGAGCAGCAGCTTTGGGAGTAGACTTGGGCTTAGATGGAGCAGCCCCTGACTTGATTGCATCTCCCATAAGCTTCTAAGCCTTAGGAGTTGGTGCAACATCCTCTTCCTCTTCATATGAACCTCTCATCATGGATGATCTGCCAAGAACTCTGGCAGTGGTCTTCTTGACCCTTTCCTTCCTTTTATTTCCTTCTCCAACTGCCTCTTTAGTTGGCTTGGAGGTTTCAGCAGTTGATGCTCTGGCCTTAGACATGGGAACTCTCTTTGCTGGTGCCTTCTTGTGCATCCCTGGCTTTACTGTAGCGGTTGTGCCATACTCCCTTTTTAGCACCTTTTTCCTTAAAGTGGCCTCATCCTCAATAGCCACATAACCCTCATCCTCAGATTCCGAGGTCTTCTTCTTCTTGGATCTGGTGGTTGCCTTTGGTAATTTGCTCGGAGTGCTCCTGCTTCCATCATTAGAAGAGCTGGAGGGACTAGTTCCCTCACTCATCTGAACCTACTCCTTAGACTTGTACTAGCTGTCGCTTTGATCAGACATCTTGCAGGAAAACTATCAGCTGACCCTATGAATAGGTTGTAGATGAGGTAGAGTAGATGAGCATCACAAAGTGCAAAGTTTTTGCAAAACAGACAACTTAAAAAACTTAGTTTTAGTTCTTCACAGAAAGCATTTCGGATCTACCGATTTGTAAACTCGGTGATACCGAAGCAGCATTTCGGATTCTTCCGGTGTCTTCCTTGCTTGCGTACAATTTCCTCAAATTGCTTACTCCCGGCAAGGCTCTTGTAGACACCCTTCTCTATAATTCCCTTCAATAAGATGTTTTCTTGCTCAAGTGTAACTTGGGTAAGAGAATCATTAGTGGAATCAAGAGAACTACTAGAAGCAACAATATTGGATTTAGCATGATTATTGTTACTACTAGAAGAAGAATCTTTCTTGCTCTTGTTGCTAGATTTAACTTGTGGCATGTAAGTAGACAAGAGTAAATGCTTGGCAATGTAAGAAGAACTTTTCTTGCGAAGATCATCATTGATTGCTTTTAATAACTCATGCTCTTGCTCAAGGTTGAGCTTTTCAAAGCGTAGTTTCTCATGAGTCTTTAAAAGTTCTCGATGATCTTACAAGGTAGTTTCATGAGCTAACTTAAGAGTGTATAGTTCTTTAGTTATACGTTCAATCTCCTTCTTATCATTGTCATTTGTTTTTATCTTGATTATCATGATTAATAGCAAGTTCATCATAGTTTTCATAACTAGAGTTGTCAACAAGTAAATCATCATCTCCTAGCAAGTCATCTTCATCACTATTGAAATCAACATACTCGGGGTGTGTTACCTTTGGACCTTTAGCCATGAAGCATCTTCCAATTCCTTCATTTGTTGAGTCAAATATGCCATAGGAGTCAGTTGACACAAGTGCTAGACTGGCAACACCTTCATCTTGAGTATATTCGGAGTCGGAGTGATAACTTCTTTTGGAGTGATTGTCGGAGTCGGAGCCGGATACCCATTCACCAACATGAGCTTGATGTCTTGTTTTTGTGTAGCTCCTAGATGACTTGTCCTTCCTCTCCGAATCCTTTCTTCTCCGAGAGGGTCTTCGTTCATAACGATCATCTCTACTCCTTCTCTCTCTTGGCGGTGATTCTTCTATCCTACTTATTCTTTTGGGAGAATCTTCTCTTCTTTTGTAGGGAACTGTACACTCCTTGGAGTAGTGTCTGGGTCTTCCATAATTGTAGCAATTACGCTCACGACTAGAAGATCTTTTGTCATTGTAGGACCTTGACTTGGAACTTCTTTCCTTGCTTCTACTCTTGTAGAACTTGTTGAAGTTCTTCACCCTTAGGCTCAATTCTTCATTGAAGGTTTGTTTCTCACTTGATGATGTGGGAGCATCATATGAGGCTTTGTAGGCACCACTTGACTTGTTGTGGAGCTCTTCCTTATCCTTGAGTGACATCTCATGAGCAACAATTCTTCCAATGACTTCCGTTGGCTTGAGATCTTTGTAGTTGGGCATCATTTGGATCAATGTGCACACGGTATCATATTTTCCATCCAAGGCTCTTAGGATATTCTTGATGATGAATCTACCGGTCATATCTTCACCTCCTAAGCCGGCAATCTCATTTGTAATGAGAGCAATCCTAGAGTACATTTCAGCGACACCTTCACCATCCTTCATTTTGAACTTGTCAAGTTGACTTTGAAGCAAATCCAATTTGGATTCCTTGATGGGGTCAGTACCTTTGTGCATATCAATCAAAGTATCCCAAATTTCCTTTGCATTCTTAAGACGGCTAATTTTGTTGAATTCTTCGGGGCACAATCCATTGAAGAGAATATCACAAGCTTGAGCATTGTATTGCAGCAGCTTCAACTCTTCCACGGTAGCTTCACGGTTCGGTGCTCTCCCATCAAAGAATTCACCTTGCAAGCCAATACACACAATAGCCCAAACGGCGGGGTTATATCCAAGAATATGCATTTTCATCTTATGCTTCCAACTAGCAAAATTAGTACCATCAAAGTAAGGACCTCTATGGTGGTAATTTCCCTCGCTAGACGGCATACTCTCCTAGGTTGTGAAACCAAGGCTATGACCACCAAAAGCTATGGAAATGAAAGCAAATGGAGACCAAAGCTCTGATACCACTTGTAGGATCGAAAGTATGTCTAGAGGGGGTGATTAGACTACTTGACCAAATAAGATCTATACTTTTCCCAATTTTAATTCTTGACAGATTTTAGCAACTTAGCACAAGTTAAGCAATCAACCTACACATGCAATTCTAAGAGTATAGCAGCGGAATGCAAAACAATTGCATATGAAGGTAAAGGGAGGAGTTTGGAGGAGCAAATGCAATGTTGACACGGAGATTTTTTTATCCATGGTTCCGATAGGTGGTGCTATCATACATCCACATTGATGGAGACTTCAACCCATGAAGGGTAACGGTTGCGCAAGTCCACGGAGGGCACCACCCACCAAGGGTCCACGAAGTAGCAACCTTGTCTATCCCACCATGGCCGTCGCCCACGAAGGACTTGCCTCACTAGGGTAGATCTTCACGAAGTAGGTGATCTCCTTGCCCTTACAAACTCCTTGGTTCAACTCCACAATCTTGACGGAGGCTCCCAAGTGACACCTAACCAATCAGGGAGACACCACTCTCCAAGAGGTAACAAATGGTGTGTTGATGATGAACTCCTTGTTCTTGTGCTTCAAATCATAGTCTCCCCAACACTCAACTCTCTCTCATAGGATAGGATTTGGTGGAAAGATTATTTGAGTGGAAAGCAACTTGGGGAATGCTAGAGATCAAGATTTATGTGGTTGGAATTAAGGATCTTGACCTCAACACAAGTGTAGGTGGTTCTCTCCCTCAGAAAATGTATGTTGGAAGTGTAGGCATGTTCTGATGGCTCTCTCTACGAATGAAGAGTGGGTGGAGGGGTATATATAGCCTCCACGCAAAATCTAACCGTTACACACAATTTTCCAAACTCGGTGGGACCGATTCATAGAACTCGGTCAGACCGATTTAGTTCAAAATGTGAACGTTAGGATTTTCGGCGGGACCGACATGTCAACTCGGTGGGACCGATGTCATTAGGGTTAGGGCATAACGTAATCTCGGTGAGACCGATTACACAAACTCGGTGTGACCGATTTTGGTAATAGACTAACCAGAGAGTTGGTCAGGCAATCTCGATGGGACCGATTAGCTCTTTCGGTAGGACCGAAACGTTATGAAAGGGAAACAGAGAGTTTGCATTGGAATCTCGGTGGGATCAATCGCTCATCTTGGTTGGACCGAAACGGTACAAAGGGAAACAGAGAGATTACAATCCCATCTCGGTGAGACCAAGATCCCTATCGGTGGGACCAAAAAGACTAGGGTTTGTGGCAGTGGCTATGTCAAGTGAACTCGGTGGCGTCGGATAGATCAAATCGGTGGGGCCGAGTTTGACTTTTGGTTTGGGACATATTTAGATATGAGAAAGTAGTTGAGGGTTGTGGAGCATATCACTAAGCACTTTGAGCAAGAACCTCATTAAGCAACACCTCACCCCCTCTTAATAGTATTGGCTTTCCTATGGACTCAATGTGATCTTGGATCACTAAAAATGAAATGTAGAGTCTTGTGCTTTGATCTTGAGCCAATCCTTTTTTCCTTAGCATGTTAAGGGGTCCACTTTTCTAATACATGCCGTGCCAATCATTAAGCTTTTCCTGAAATATTTATCTTCAAGTAGCATTAGCTCAATGAGCTCTATGTTGTTAGGAATTACCAAAACCACCCAGGGATAGTGGCACTTTCATCCCTCCATTCTCTATCCCATCTCCTCTCTATCCTCTGAATGTGCACTTTGCGCTCATTCTTTGTCTCCTTGCCATGAATTGCTTCATCATGAGTGCAATACCCTGCATAGATGTCATCTGGGATCTCAAAATCAGTACTCACTTCTGGTCTCTTGCCTCCCTTCTGAGGTCTTTTGCCATCAGCCATTTTCTTCAACTGAGGATTTTGAACAATTGATTTTCTCTGACAAGGTATGCAATTTTTCTTCAAGGAACGCTGCAAATGAGTTAAGTTGATGAGAACCTAGAGATTCAGCAGCAGACATGTGTACCTGTGAATAGAGTATAGGTGTGAAGAATTTGGAGAGGTCATATGCGTCCTCAGAAGTTTTCAAAAGAATCAAGTTTGAGGAATTTGGCCAGGGGTGTCTTGAGGAATTTCACTAAGCAGTCTTTGACTTAGGTTCCAGAGTTCTATAGATTGAAAATCCACACAATTGAGGAATCTTGAAAAAAACATGGCTTAGAGAAACAAATCAAGAACAGATGCAAGTGTGGTGTTTAAGAGTGTGGAAGTTGAAGAATAAACACCTTTTGAAGATTTTGTGGAAATCATCAGAATCAACAAGGGCGGTAAAAATAGATTTTATTTACCCTTGACGAAGAACACGACGAACTGAGAGTTGAAGAGGAGAAGCTTGTCCATTCAAATCTTCCACGTCCTAACTTGGCGGCGGAAGACAGCTACGGCAGCGGCGGAGTGAAGATTACCGCGGCCGGTGCGAGTACGACAGCGACGAGGTCGATGCAGTGAAGCTCTTCCTCACCGGCGACGATGGAAGTAGCGGTCGAGACTGTGAAGTGGAGATCTTGTGAGATCATGGGTGAATAGAATAATCTCATCATGGGATGCGGAACGGTTTGAGCGGCAAAAGCCGAAAATTGAGATACGAAAGTTTTAATGTTTCATTCGCAAATTCTTCAGCTGACAAGGACACAGTGAAGATTTTGAATGGGTTTCATATAGAATGCACATGAAGAATTTGTGTATAGACTGGATTGAGTTTAGCATAGAGGGGGAAGGGTCTGATCACATTCACTTAGCAGAAATGTCAACTTGAAGAATTAGCAATAAGTGAATAATGTAGAGGACTGAAGACTCAAATAGATATATAGTCAATGAGGAGCACAATTGGAAAGAGTGAAGACTTTGCAAAGTTGAAGAATTTGAAAAACTGAGGAATTTCAAAAATGAAGAAAAACTCAAATTGAATATTTTCAACTTTTGTTGGTGGCGTGACCCGTAAGAATGATGATTTCAGACGCCTCGTACAATTGTCGTAGGGCTCTGTGAATCAAATTATTCGTTAATTTCTTCACACTTAGAAGGTTAGTCTTCATTGATTGAAGAAAAACATTACTTCATGTGTTGCACATCTAAGTCATCAATTTTCATAGGTGCTAGGATGTGTGTCCTTTTCACAGAACATTCGAAGACTCTAAGATATTTAGCTCACACCGCAACTTGCTAAATCTCTTCTCATCTCCAAGGGCTTTGTGAAGATATCGGCTAGCTATTCTTCAGTCTTCACGTGCTCGATAGAGATGTTGCCCTTCAACACATGATCTTGAAGAAAATGATGACAAATCTGGATGTGCTTTGTCTTCGAGTGCTACACTGGGTTATGAGCAATCTTGATGGCACTCTCATTGTCACAGTAGAGTGGCACATTCTTCACATTGATGCCGTAGTCCTTGAGGGTTTGCTTCATCCATAGCAATTGAGCACAACACGAACCATCAACAATGTACTCAACTTCAACAGTAGAGAGTGATACACAGTTTTTCTTCTTCGAGGACCAACATACTAAGGATCGTCCAAGGAAATGGCATATGTCTGATGTTGACTTACGTCCACACGATCACCAGCATAGTCAGAGTCAGAATATCCAATGAGATCAAAAGCCGAGCCATTGGGATACCATAATCCAAGTGTTGGAGTGTGAGCTAGATATCTAAGAATATGCTTCACAACCTTATGGTGTGATTCCTTCGGTGTAGCTTGAAAACGGGCACACATGCTAACACTAAGCATAATATCTGGCCTAGATGCACATAGATACAATAAGGAGCCAATCATGGAGCGGTATACCTTTTGATCAAAGTCTATACCATTTTCATGAGTGCATAGATGGCCATTTGTGGGCATAGGGATTTTGATGCCTTTGCAATCTTGCATGCTGAATTTCCTCAATACATCCTTGAGGTATTTCTCTTGGGATATGAAGATGTCGTTACGTTGTTGACGAATTTGAAGACCTAAGAAGAATTTCAATTCTCCCATCATAGAAATTTGATATTCCTCACTCATCATATAGGCAAATTCGTCACTGTAATGTTGGTTAGTAGAACCAAAGATAATATCATCAACATATGTTTGGCACACAAATAATTCATCATCATAGGTTTTGGTGAAAAGAGTTGGGTCAAGTGAACCGGGTTTGAAGCCTTTCTTCATGAGGAATTCCTTCAAAGTATCATACCACGCTCGAGGGGCCTGCTTGAGGCCATGGAGGGCCTTATTGAGTCTGAAGACTTTGTCAGGATGCTTAGGATCTTCAAAACCTGGGGGTTGAGCAACATATACTTCTTCCTCAAGCTTACCATTGAGGAATGCACTTTTTACATCCATTTGATATAAGATGATATTATGATGGTTAGCATAAGCAAGCAATATGTGAATAGCCTCAAGTCTAGCAACATGTGCAAAAGTTTCATCGAAATCAATTCCTTCAACCTGTGTGTAGCCTTGAGCTACTAGACGTGCCTTATTCCTCACCACCAGGCCATTTTCATGTTGCTTGTTGCGGTAGATCCATTTGGTACCGATGATATTGTGTTTGCGTGGGTCTGGACGCTTGACAAGTTCCCAGACATTGTTGAGCTCGAATTGATGTAGTTCCTCTTGCATTGCTTGAATCCACTCAGGCTCCAGAAATGCCCTATCTACTTTGGTGGGCTCTGTGATAGAGACAAAAGCAAAGTGACCACAAAAGTTAGACAAATGTGAAGCCTTTGAGCGTGTGAGAGGACCTGGTGCTTTGATGTCGTCGATGATTCTCTCAATCTGCACTTCATTTGCGACGCGAGGATGAGCGGGTTGACGACGTTGAGTGGGCTCAGCATTTTCTTCAGAGCCATTTTCCTCAGGTGCACCAGCATGATGTTCTTCACGTTCTGGAATGACTTCTTTAGCAGATTCTTCGGTAGGAATGACATCCTCAGTAGGCGTGAACTTAATGGATTCCTCAGGAGACATTTCATCTAGCACAGGAGGTAGGTGCTCACTTTGCGATCCATTAGTTTCATCGAACCGCACATCTACAGTTTCAACAACCTTGTGGTGATAGGTGTTGAAGACTCTGTAGGTGTGCGAGTCCTTTCCGTAACCAAGCATAAAACCTTCATGTGCTTTCAGTGCAAATTTAGAATTGTGATGAGGATCTCTAATCCAACATTTAGCACCGAAGACTTTGAAATAAATCACATTGGGTTTCTTGTCAGTGAGGAGTTCATATGAGGTCTTTTTGAAGAATTTGTGAAGATATACCCTATTGATGATGTGGCATGTAGTATCAATTGCCTCGGGCCAGAAGCGAGGAGGCGTCTTGTATTCATCAAGCATAGTGCAAGCCATCTCAACAAGAGTCATGTTCTTGCGCTCCACGACGCTGTTCTACTGAGGAGTATAGGGAGCAGATAATTCGTGAGTAATACCAAGTTCATCAAGATAGTCATCAAGACCAGTATTCTTGAACTCGGTCCCATTGTCACTTCTAATGTGCTTGATCTTCACACCAAAGTTTGTTGAAGCCTTCGAGGAAACTAGTTTGAAGACTTCCTGCACTTCAGTTTTGTAAGTGATGATATGCACCCATGTATAACGAGAATAGTCATCAACAATAACAAAGCCATCAAATGGATGAGTAGTAGTCATGATAGTCTTTGAGGGATGCTCGGCCTTGGTCATCTTTCCAGCCTCACAAGCTCCACATAGGTGATCCTTGAGTAATTTGACACCCTCGATGCCAATGACATGCTTCTTCTTCGCGAGTGTGTGTGAGTTCCTGATACCAGCATGACCTAGTCGTCGATGCCATAACCAGCCTTCTGAAGCTTTTGCTAGTAGACACATGGCAGGTTGTGGTCCTGTAGGGAAATCAACAATATACAAGTCTCCTCTCCTAAAGCCTTCGAAGACTTTGGAATTGTCAGCTTCCATGATCACAACACAACGATACTTTCCAAAGACAACAACCATATCAAGATCACTGCTACCTCTTGAGTATGCCTTGGTTTTCCCTTAAAGAGGAAAGGGTGATGCAGCAAAGCAACGTAAGTATTTCCCTTAGTTTTTTGAGAACCAAGGTATCAATCCAGTAGGATACCATGTGCGAGTCACCTCGTACCTACACAAACAAATAAGAACCTCGCAACCAACGCGATAAAGGGGTTTGTCAATCCCTTCACGGTCACTTACGAGAGTGAGATCTAATAGAGATAATAAATATAACATAAATATTTTTGGTATTTTTATGATATAGATTGAAAGTAAAGATTGCAAAATAAAATAGATTGGAAACTTATATGATGGAGAATAGACCCGGGGGCCATAGGTTTCACTAGTGGCTTCTCTCAAGATAGCATAAGTATTACGGTGGGTGAACAAATTACTGTCGATCAATTGATAGAAAAGTGCATAATTATGAGAATATCTAGGCATGATCATGTATATAGGCATCACGTTCGTGACAAGTAGACCGACTCCTGCCTGCATCTACTACTATTACTCCACACATCGACCGCTATCCATCATGCATCTAGAGTATTAAGTTCATAAGAACAGAGTAACACATTAGGTAATATGACATGATGTAGAGGGATAAACTCAAACAATATGATATAAACCCCATCTTGTTATCCTTGATGGCAACAATACAATACGTGTCGTTTCCCTTTCTGTCACTGGGATCGAGCACCGCATGATTGAACCCAAAGCTAAGCACTTCTACCATTGCAAAGATCAATCTAGTAGGCCAAACCCAACTGATAATTCGAAGAGACTTGCAGAGATAACCAATCATACATGAAAGAATTCAGAGAAGATTCAAATATTGTTCATAGATAATCTTGATCATAAACCCACAATTCATCGGATCTCAACAAACACACCGCAAAAAGAGGTACATCGAATAGATTGATACGTCTCCAACGTATCTATAATTTTTGATTGCTCCATGCTATATTATCTACTGTTTTGGACTATACTGAGCTTTATTTTCCACTTTTATATTATTTTTGGGACTAACCTATTAACCGGAGGCCCAGCCCAGAATTGTTGTTTTTTTGCCTATTTCAGTGTTTCAGAGAAACATAATATCAAACGGAGTCCAAACGGAATAAAATCTTTGGAAACGTGATTTTCTCATCAGATAAGATCAGGGAGACTTGGACCCCCCGTCAAGAAAGCCACGAGGTGGTCACGAGGGCGGGGGCGCGCCCCCCTAGGGCGCGCCCCCTGCCTCGTGGGCCCCTCGGAGCTCCACCGACGTACTTCTTCCACCTATATATATCCACGTACCCCCAAACGATCGGGGACGGAGCCAAAAACCTAATTCTACCACCGCAACTTTCTGTATCCACGAGATCCCATCTTGGGGCCTGTTCCGGAGCTCCGCCGGAGGGGGCATCGATCATGAAGGGCTTCTACATCATCATCCAAGCCTCTCTGATGAAGTGTGAATAGTTTACTTCAGACCTACGGGTCCATAGCTAGTAGCTAGATGGCTTCTTCTCTCTTTTTGGATCTCAATACAATATTCTCCCCCTCTCTTGTGGAGATCTATTCGATGTAATCTTCTTTTTGCGGTGTGTTTGTTGAGACCGATGAATTGTGGGTTTATGATCCAGTCTATCTATGAATAATATTTGAATCTTCTCTGAATTCTTTTATGTATGATTGGTTATCTTTGCAAGTCTCTTCGAATTATCAGTTTGGTTTGGTCCAATAGATTGGTTGTTCTTGCCATGGGAGAAGTGCTTAGCTTTGGGTTCGATCTTGCAGTGTCCTTTCCCAGTGATAGAAGGGGCAGCAAGGCACGTATTGCATCGTTGCCATCGAGGATAACAAGATGGGGTTTATTTCATATGGCATGAATTTATCTCTCTACATCATGTCATCTTGCTTAAGGCGTTACTCTTTTTTTAACTTAATACTCTAGATGCATGCTGGATAGCGGTCGATGAGTGGAGTAATAGTAGTAGATGTAGAATCGTTTCGGTCTACTTGCACTAGTACAAAAAGGGTCAAATATGAAGCACATTAGTGCCGGTTTGAATTTGAGCCGGCACTAATGGTACCATTAGTGCCGGTTCGAACGACTATGCATTAATGCCGGTTCATGTTGAACCTTTAGTACCGGTTCGTGCCACGAACCGGTACTAAAGGGGTGATGGCAGGCTGGCGTCAGGCCGGGGCCCCACGATCACCTTTAGTACCGGTTCGTGGCACAAACCGGTACTAAAGGGCTAACCTTTAGTACCGGTTTGTGCCATGAACCGGTACTAAAGGGGTCTGACCTATAGTACCGGTTTGTGACACAAACCAGCACTATAGGGCAATTTTCAAACTCTACCCCCCCCCTGTGTGTCGCCATTTCAGTTCTGAAAAAATCAAAAGAAAATGATAAAAACTTCAAAAAATAAAATCCTTCGAGAGGTAGTTATATTACTACATCTACTAGTTAGGAAAATTTGAAAACTTAAATTTGGACATGTTTTGCAAAAAAGTGTAGGGAAAATGTTAAACGGCTATAACTTTTGCATACGATGTCAGAAAAAAATGTATAATATATCAAAAAATTCAGCACGAAAATCCGCATCCGATGGAGACTGCCTACTACCTGTTTACAATTTTTTAGAATCCTCAAATTCCAAAAGGAAAAAAAGATATGGTCAAACTAGTTATTCAAGAAGTATTAATGTTACTACATAATTATTCAAGAATATTAGTGTTACTAAATAATTATTTCAATTTTTTGAATTTTGGTCAAATCTGGTCAAATTGTGGTCAAACTATGGTCAAACTTATTCAAGAAATATTAGTGTTACTAAATAATTACTGTTTTTTTAGAATAATAGTTTCAAACTCAAACAGTGAAATGTGTGACTTCATGCTCAAGCTAAACTCCTAAGGGTTAATAGGATTGGCATCTTACTATTGTCAGGAAAACAACAAGTGCAGACTTGGAAACGAAGGAGAATAGAACCCGAAAGTTAAGCGTGCTCGGGCTGGAGTAGTGAGAGGGATGGGTGACCGGTCGGGAAGTTAGATGATTTGGAATGAGTGATCCACACTTGAGCAGTTAAGAGAGGTGATTAGAGACTAAATCACCAAATAATTCATAAAAATTAAAAATCAAAAAAAAATTCAAAAAAACCTTTAGTACCGGTCGGTAACACCAACCGGTACTAAAGGTCCCCCATACCAGGGCGCGAGCTCAGGCCACGTGGTGGCACCTTAGCGCCGGTTCGTGCCGAACCAGTACTAAAGGGGGGGCCTTTAGTGCCCACCAATTAGTGCCGGTTATGGAACCGGCACTAAAGGCCCTTACGAACCGGTTTTAAAGCTCCGTTTTCTACTAGTGTTGTCTCGGACGTGATGCCTATATACATGATCATACCTAGATATTCTCATAACTATGCTCAATTCTGTCAATTGCTCAACAGTAATTTGTTCACCCACCGTAGAATACTTATGCTCTTGAGAGAAGCCACTACTGAAACCTATGGCCCCTGGGTCTCTTTCTTATCATATCAATCTCCATCACTTTATTATTGCTTTGCTTTTACTTTTTACTTTGCATCTTTATACCAAAAATACCAAAAATATTATTTATCATCTCTATCAGATCTCACTTTAGTAAGTGATTGTGAAGGGATTGACAACCCCTAAGCATGTTGGTTGCGTTGAGCTATTGTTTTGTGTAGGTACAAGGGACTTGAAGCATAGCCTCCTACTGGATTGATACCTTGGTTCTCAAAAACTGAGGGAAATACTTACGCTACTTTGCTGCATCATCCTCTCCTCTTTGGGGAAATCCAACGCAGTTCTCAAGAGGTAGCATAGATCTCCAAGAAGATCGAGGAGAACTTTGTATTGAGATCCAAAGAGAGAGAAGAAGCCATCTACCTAATAACTATGGACCGGAAGGTCTGAGGTAAACTACTCACACATCATCGGAGAGGCTATGGTGTTGATGTAGAAGCCCTCCGTGACCGATGCCCCGCCGGCAGAGCGCCGGAAAAGGCTCCAAGATGGGATCTCACGGGTACAGAAGGTTACGGCGGTGGAATTAGGTTTTCGTGGTGCTCCTGGTTGGTTTCGGGGTACGTAGGTATATATAGGAGGAAGAAGTAGGTCGGTGGAGCCATGAGGGGCCCACGAGGGTGGAGGGCGCACCCAGGGGGTAGGCACGCCCCCTGCCTCGTGGCCTCCTTGTTGGTTTCTTGACGTCCACTCCAAGTCCTCTGGATCACGTTTGTTCCAAAAATCACGCTCCCGAAGGTTTTGTTCCGTTTGGACTCCGTTTGGTATTCCTTATCTGTGAAACACTAAATTAGGCAAAAAAACAGCAATTTGCACTAGGCCTTGGGTTAATAGGTTAGTCCAAAAAATAATATAAAAGTGTATGAATAAGCCCATTAAACATCCAAACATAATATATAATAGCATGGAGCAATAAAAAATTATAGATACGTTGGAGACGTATCAAGCATCCCCAAGCTTAATTCCTGCTCGTCCTCGAGTAGGTAAATGATAAAAACAGAATTTTTGATGTTGAATGCTACTTAGCATATTATTCAATGTATTTCTCTTTATTGTGGCATGAATGTTCAGATTCGAAAGATTCAAGATTAAAGTTTAATATTGACATGAAAATAATAATACTTCAAGCATACTAACAAAGCAATCATGTCTTCTCAAAATAACATGGCCAAAGAAAGTTATCCCTACAAAATCATATGGTCTGGCTATGCTCTATCTTCACCACGCAAAGTATTTAAATCATGCACAACCCCGATGACAGGCCAAGCAATTGTTTCATACTTTTGATGTTCTCAAACTTTTTCAATCTTCACGCAATATATGAGCGTGAGCCATGGGCATAACACTATAGGTGGAATAGAATGGTGGTTGTGGAGAAGACAAAAAGGAGAAGATAGTCTCACATCAACTAGGCGTATCAACGGGCTATGGAGATGCGCATCAATAGAAATCAATGTGAGTGAGTAGGGATTGCCATGCAACGGATGCACTAGAGCTATAAGTGTATGAAAGCTCAACAAAAGAAACTAAGTGGGTGTGCATCCAACTCGCTTGCTTACGAAGACCTGGGGCACTTTGAGGAAGCCCATCATTGGAATATACAAGCCAAGTTCTATAATGTAAAATTCCCACTAGTATATGAAAGTGACAACATAGGAGACTCTCTATCATGAAGATCATGGTGCTACTTTGAAGCACAACTGTGGAAAAAGGATAGTAACATTGTCCCTTCTCTCTTTTTCTCTCATTTTTTTATTTGGGCATTTTTTTCTCCCTTTTTTGGCCTCTTTTTTTATTTTCTATTTTACGTCCGGAGTCTCATCCCGACTTGTGGGGGAATCATAGTTGTTGAGGAACGTAGTAATTTCAAAAAAATTCCTACGCACACGCAAGATCATGGTGATGCATAGCAACGAGAGGGGAGAGTGTTGTCACGTACCCTCGTAGACCGAAAGCGGAAGCGTTAGCACAACGTGGTTGATGTAGTCGTACGTCTTCAAGATCCGACCGATCAAGTACTGAACGCACGGCACCTTCGAGTTCAGCACGCGTTCAGCCCGATGACGTCCCTCGAACTCCGATCCAGCCGAGTGTTGAGGGAGAGTTTTGTCAGCACGATGGCGTGGTGATGATGTTGATGTTCTACTAACTCAGGGTGTGCATTCGGTTTTTTTGGTTTGATTCAGTTTGGTTTATACGGTTTTTGGTTTATACGGTTTTTATACTTCGGTTTATATGGTTTTATACGTAGATACGGTTCGGTTTTGGTAATAACCATTTACTTTCGGTTCGGTTTCGGTAATAACCAAAATAACCAAAGTTGACGCGAATTTGTATACAACAAAAAATTATTTGGTCACACACTTTCGTTCATGACATGTATGTAGGTTAGATTTTCTTGTGAGAAATGTGTACGTAGATTGGGTAATTAGATGACAGCCATGATTTAGTCGTATGTATTAGGTAGCAGCAGATACGAGGGATTAGGTAGGTGTTGGAGGTCCACATGATTTGGTCTTGATTAAATGGCAGTAGATATGATTTATTAAATGAGGGAGGAAGCAGAAAATGGAATGATAGAAAAATCTTGCACATACACGCGGTGATCAGCCCTCAACCCAGGTCAATCCTTCCTTTTTTTGAGCGATCAACTCCCTTTTTTTAGCGACCAACTGCCTGGGATGACACCGCGCGTGGTGGATCGCTAGACAAAGTGGCCGAATGGCGAATGGGCTGGATACTTTGAGCCCAAATAAACATCGCATGTGATGTGCCCTGGTTCTGGTTGGTCGAGCTGTAGAGATTTAGTACCACCTCGCTTATTGAGCTGCAGCAGGATGAGCGGATGGCTATAAAACAAAGGGTGGTGAAGGGCTCAGACCATATTCTCGCACACAGACGCGAACTTCGGTTATTTCGGTTTAACCGAACGGTTTTCGGTTTCTAACCGAAAAAACCAAATGCTAAATGGTTTCTAGAATTGAAAACTGAAACTGAAACCGCAGCCTGAAAAAACCAAAAATTCGGTTTGGTTTGGTTTTTTTGGTTCGGTTTTTGGTTTCCGGTTCAGTTTTGCACAGGGTGACTACTAACGCAGGGCTTCGCCTAAGCACCACTACAGTATTATTGAGGTGGACTATGGTGGAGGGGGGCACCGCACACGGCTAAGAGATCAATGATCAATTGTTGTGTCTCTAGGGTGCCCCCCTACCCCTGTATATAAAGGAGCAAGGGGGGGTGCGGCCGGCCAAGGAAGAGGGCGCGCCGGGAGGAGTCCTACTCCCACTGGGAGTAGGACTCCCCCCTTTCCTTGTTGGATTAGGACTTGTGAGGGGGGAGGAGTGGAGGAGAAGAAGGAAAGGGGGGTGGGGGCGCCGCCCCCTCTCCTTGTCCTATTCGGACTGGGGGGAGGGGCGCGCGGCCCAGCCCTAGCCGCCTCTCCTCTCTTCCACCTAGGCCCACTAAGGCCCATTAGGTTCCCGGGGGGTTCCGGTAACCTCCCGGTACTCCAATATATCAATCTTCATGTCTCGACCATTTCGAGACTCCTCGTCATGTCCGTGATCACATCCGGGACTCCGAACAACCTTCGTTACATCAAAACATATAAACTCATAATATAACTATCATCGAAACGTTAAGGGTGCGGACCCTACGGGTTCGAGAACTATGTAGACATGACCGAGACACATCTCCGGTCAATAACCATTAGCGGAACCTGGATGCTCATATTGGCTCCCACATATTCTACGAAGATCTTTATCGGTCAGACCGCATAACAACATACGTTGTTCCCTTTGTCATTGGTATGTTACTTTCCCGAGATTCGATCGCCGGTATCTCAATATCTAGTTCAATCTCGTTACCGGCAAGTCTCTTTACTCGTTCCATAATACATCATCCCACAACTAACTCATTAGTTGCAATGCTTGCAAGGCTTAAGTGATGTGCATTACCGAGAGGGCCCAGAGATACCTCTCCGACAATCGGAGTGACAAATCCTAATCTCGAAATATGCCAACCCAACAAGTACCTTCGGAGACACCTGTAGAGCACCTTTATAATCACCCAGTTACGTTGTGACGTTTGGTAGCACACAAAGTGTTCCTCCGGTAAACGGGAGTTTCATAATCTCATAGTCTTAGGAATATGTATAAGTCATGGAGAAAGCAATAGCAATAAACTAAACGATCGTGTGCTAAGCTAACAGAATGGGTCATGTCAATTACATCATTCTCCTAATGATGTGATCCCGTTAATCAAATGACAACTCATGTCTATGGTTAGGAAACATAACCATCTTTGATCAACGAGCTAGTCAAGTAGAGGCATACTAGTGACACTCTGTTTGTCTACGTATTCACACATGTATTATGTTTCCGGTTAATAGAATTCTAGTATGAATAATAAACATTTATCATGATATAAGGAAATAAATAATAACTTTATTATTTCCTCTAGGGCATATTTCCTTCCGTCTCCCACTTGCACTAGAGTCAATAATCTAGATTACACTGTAATGATTCTAACACCCATGGAGCCTTGTTGTTGATCATGTTTTTCTCGTGGAAGAGGCTTAGTCAATGGGTGTGCAACATTCAGATCCGTATGTATCTTGCAAATTTCTATGTCTCCCACCTGGACTAAATACCGGATGGAATTGAAGCGTCTCTTGATGTGCTTGGTTCTCTTGTGAAATCTGGATTCCTTCGCTAAGGCAATTGCTCCAGTATTGTCACAAAAGATTTTCATTGGACACGATGCACTAGGTATGACACCTAGATCGGATATGAACTCCTTCATCCAAACTCCTTCATTTGCTTCTTCCAAAGCAGCTATGTACTCTGCTTCACACATAGATCCCGCCACGACGCTTTGTTTAGAACTGCACCAACTGACAGCTCCACCGTTCGATGTAAACACGTATCCGGTTTGCGATTTAGAATCATTCGGATCAGTGTCAAAGCTTGCATCAACGTAACCATTTACAATGAGCTCTTTGTCACCTCCATAAACGAGAAACAGATCCTTAGTCCTTTTTAGGTATTTAAGGATGTTCTTGACCGCTGTCCAGTGATCCACTCCTGGATTACTTTGGTACCTCCCTGCTAAACTTATAGCAAGGCACACATCAGGTTTGGTACACAGCATTGCATACATGATAGATCCTATGGCTGAAGCATAGGGAACATCTTTCATTTTCTCTCTATCTTCTACAGTGGTTGGGCATTGAGTCTTACTCAACTTCACACCTTGTAACACAGGCAAGAACCCTTTCTTTGCTTGATCCATTTTGAACTTCTTCAAAACTTTGTCAAGGTATGTGCTTTGTGATCCAATTAAGCGTTTTGATCTATCTCTATAGATTTTGATGCCTAATATATAAGCAGCTTCGCCGAGGTATTTCATTGAAAAACTCTTATTCAAGTATCCCTTTATGCTATTCAGAAATTCTATATCATTTCCAATCAGTAATATGTCATCCACATATAATATCAGAAATGCTACAGAGCTCCCACTCACTTTCTTGTAAATACAGGCTTCTCCAAAAGTCTGTACAAAACCAAATGCTTTGATCACACTATCAAAGCGTTTATTCCAACTCCGAGATGCTTGCACCAGTCCATAAATGGATCGCTGGAGCTTGCACACTTTGTTAGTTCCCTTCGTATCGACAAAACCTTCCGGTTGCATCATATACAACTCTTCTTCCAGAAATCCATTCAGGAATGCAGTTTTGACATCCACTTGCCAAATTTCATAATCATAAAATGCGGCAATTGCTAACATGATTCAAACAGACCTAAGCATCGCTATGGGTGAGAAGGTCTCATCGTAGTCAATCCCTTGAACTTGTCGAAAACCTTTCGCAATAAGTCGAGCTTTGTAGACAGTAATATTACCGTCAGCGTCAGTCTTCTTCTTGAAGATCCATTTATTCTCAATTGCTTGCCGATCATTGGGCAAGTCAACCAAAGTCCACACATTGTTCTCATACATGGATCCCATCTCAGATTTCATGGCTTCAAGCCATTTTGCGGAATCTGGGCTCACCATCGCTTCTTCATAGTTCGTAGGTTCATCATGATCTAGTAGCATGACTTCCAGAACAGGATTACCGTACCACTCTGGTGCGGATCTTACTCTGGTTGATCTACGAGGTTCAGTAACAACTTGATCTGAAGTTCCATGATCATCATCATTAATTTCCTCACTAATTGGTATAGGCGTCACAGGAACAGATTTCTGTGATGAGCTACATTCCAATAAGGGAGCAGGTACAGTTACCTCATCAAGTTCTACTTTCCTCCCACTCACTTCTTTCGAGAGAAACTCCTTCTCTAGAAAGGATCCATTCATAGCAACGAATGTCTTGCCTTCGGATCTGTGATAGAAGGTGTACCCAATAGTCTCCTTTGGGTATCCTATGAAGACACATTTCTCCGATTTGGGTTCGAGCTTATCAGGTTGAAGCTTTTTCACATAAGCATCGCAGCCCCAAACTTTAAGAAATGACAACTTTGGTTTCTTGCCAAACCATAGTTCATAAGGCGTCGTCTCAACGGATTTTGATGGTGCCCTATTTAACGTGAATGCGGCCGTCTCTAAAGCATAACCCCAAAACGATAGCGGTAAATCAGTAAGAGACATCATAGATCGCACCATATCTAGTAAAGTACGATTACGACATTCAGACACACCATTACGCTGTGGTGTTCCGGGTGGCGTGAGTTGCGGAACTATTCCGCATTGTTTCAAATGTAGACCAAACTCGTAACTCAAATATTCTCCTCCACGATCAGATCGTAGAAACTTTATTTTCTTATTACAATGATTTTCAACTTCACTCTAAAATTCTTGGAACTTTTCAAATGTTTCAGACTTATGCTTCATTAAGTAGATATACCCATATCTGCTTAAATCATCTGTGAAGGTGAGAAAATAACAATATCTGCCACGAGCCTCAACATTCATCGGACCACATACATTTGTATGTATGATTTCCAAAAAATCTGTTGTTCTCTCCATAGTTCTGGAGAACGGCGTTTTAGTCATCTTGCCCATGAGGCATGGTTCGCAAGTACCAAGTGATTCATAATCAAGTGGTTCCAAAAGTCCATCAGTATGGAGTTTCTTCATGCGCTTTACACTAATATGACCTAAACGGCAGTGCCACAAATAAGTTGCACTATCATTATCAACTCTGCATCTTTTGGCTTCAACATTATGAATATGTGTATCACTACTATCGAGATTCATCAAAAATAGACCACTCTTCAAGGGTGCATGACCATAAAAGATATTACTCATATAAATAGAACAACCATTATTCTCCGATTTAAATGAATAACCGTCTCGCATCAAACAAGATCCAGATATAATGTTCATGCTCAATGCTGGCACCAAATAACAATTATTTAGGTCTAAATCTAATCCCGACGGTAGATGTAGAGGTAGCGTGCCGACCGCGATCACATCGACTTTGGAACCATTTCCCACGTGCATCGTCACCTCGTCCTTGGCCAGTGTTCGCTTAATCCGTAGTCCCTGTTTCGATTTGCAAATATTAGCAACAGAACCAGTATCAAATACCCAGGTGCTACTGCGAGCTCTTGTAAGGTACACATCAATAACATGTATATCAGATATACCTTTGTTCACATTGCCATCTATCTTATCCGCCAAATACTTGGGGCAGTTCCGCTTCCAGTGACCAGTCTGCTTGCAGTAGAAGCACTCAATTTCAGGCTTAGGTCCAGACTTGGGTTTCTTCTCCTGAGCAGCAACTTGCTTGCTGTTCTTCTTGAAGTTCCCCTTCTTCTTCCCTTTGCCCTTTTTCTTGAAACTGGCGGTCTTATTGACCATCAACACTTGATGCTCCTTCTTGATTTCTACCTCCGCAGCCTTTAGCATTGTGAAGAGCTCGGCAATCGTCTTATCCATCCCTTGCATGTTATAGTTCATCACAAAGCTCTTGTAGCTTGGTGGCAGTGATTGAAGAACTCTGTCAATGACACTATCAACAGGAAGATTAACTCCCAGTTGAGTCAAGTGATTATGATACCAAGACATTTTGAGTATATGTTCACTGACAGAACTATTCTCCTCCATCTTGCAGCTATAGAACTTATTGGAGACTTCATATCTCTCAATCCGGGCATTTGCTTGAAATATTAACTTCAACTCCTAGAACATCTCATATGCTCCATGACGTTCAAAACGTCGTTGAAGTCCCGGTTCTAAGCCGTAAAGCATGGGACACTGAACTATCGAGTAGTCATCAGCTTTGCTCTGCCAGACGTTCATAACATCTGGTGTTGCTCCTGTAGCAGGCCTGGCACCCAGCGGTGCTTCCAGGACGTAATTCTTCTGTGCAGCAATGAGGATAATCCTCAAGTTACGGACCCAGTCCGTGTAATTGCTACCATCATCTTTCAACTTTGCTTTCTCAAAGAACGCATTAAAATTCAACGGAACAACAGCACGGGCCATCTATCTACAATCAAACATAGACAAGCAAGATACTATCACGTACTAAGTTCATGATAAATTTAAGTTCAATTAATCATATTACTTAAGAACTCCCACTTAGAAAGACATCCCTCTAATCTTCTAAGTGATCACGTGATCCAAATCAACTAAACCATAACCGATGATCACGTGAAATGGAGTAGTTTTCAATGGTGAACATCACTATGTTGATCATATCTACTATATGATTCACGCTCGACCTTTCGGTCTTAGTGTTCCGAGGCCATATCTACATATGCTAGGCTCGTCAAGTTTAACCCGAGTATTCTGCATGTGCAAAACTGGCTTGCACCCGTTGTAGATGGACGTAGAGCTTATCACACCCGACCATCATGAGGTGTCTGGGCACGCCGAACTTTGGCAACGGTGCATACTCAGGGAGAACACTTTTATCTTGAAATTTAGTGAGAGATCATCTTATAATGCTACCGTCAATCAAAGTAAGATAAGATGAATAAAAGATAAACATCACATGCAATCAATATAAGTGATATGATATGGCCATCATCATCTTGTGCTTGTGATCTCCATCTCCGAAGCACCTTCATGATCACCATCATCACCGGCGCGACACCTTGATCTCCATCGTAGCATCATTGTCGTCTCGCCAATCTTATCACTACAAAAAAAAGACACATCCGTGACATTTTGGGCCGAACGAAATTTTTTTCTCTCATACATATGACACTTCTATGACGATAATTGTGACAAAACCCGGTATCATCATAGATGTGCTGGGCTCCTACTTCTATGACAAAAAATCATGACAGAAAATGGGCTTTTCGTCCTGGGCGGGCCGGAGACGCAGCTGCATGACATTCTTTGGGCCGTCCATGACGGTAAAAACCGTGGTAGAAGTGAGGGCGAGGAAAATTTCGGGGAGTTCCCGGTTACGGTGGGAGGTCGGGGGCCGAGCGATGCGCATTTCTCTCGTACACATACGCGCGTGTGTGCGAGGCGTTGGCTCTAACTGAACCCGAGCGAGGTGTTGGGCTCTAACTGAACCCGAGCGATTGCACTACAGGCTACGCATTACTGAACCCGAGCGATCGATCGATGGCTGTTAACTGAACCCGATCGAGCGATTCCTTCGCTACTGCTGCTAACTGAAGCCGATCGATGCTGCCTATGGATGAACAGTGAGCGTTGCGAGGGGAGGGGGTGGATGAACAGTTCCCGGTGGGGGTGAATGAACAAGACCCCGTGATGTTGCCTCTGGATGAACAGGACCCCAATCGATCGAGCCGGTTGGGGCTGGATGAACAAGACCCCGTGGAGGGCTGGATGAACGGGACCACCCCGTGGAGGGCAGGATGAACAGTAGAAGGTGGAGGGCAGGATGAACAGTAGCCCGTGGAGGGGTGGTTTAATAGGAGCCCGTGGAGAGGGTTGGTTGAACAGTAGCCGATGGAGTAGCGTGCGGTGGAGGCTAGATGAACAGGAGCCCGTGGATGAATAGTCGCAGGTGGAGGCTGGAGGAGGTCGACGATGGATGAACAGTAGCTCGTGGAGGCTGGAGGGGGTCGACGGTGGAGATGAACAGTATCCCGTGGAGTCCCGTTTTGCGGTACGCCACACCCCTCCCGATGAACAGGACCCCCGTTTCGACCGTAGCGCTCCAACACAAGTCCGTTTCGTCTGTGTTGCGGTACGCCACACCCCTCCCGATCAACAGGACCCCTGTTTTGACCGTAGGAGGTCCGTTTCCTCCATTTTATGGTACACCAGACCCCTCCCGATGAACAGGATCCTGTTTCAAACGTGGCCGATCGAACACAAGGCCGTTTCCTCCGTTCTGCGGTATGCCAGGCCTCGTTTCCATCGCCTGTTCCGTCCAAGCCCTCCCGATGAACACGACGCATTCCGTTGCCTCCCCATGAACACGACGCATTCCGTTGCCTCCCCATGAACACGACGATGACGCTGTTTCTCCGTTCTGGCCCAGCCATGTACACGAGCCCTGGCCGGACGTATGCGCGACCAGGCGTTCGAGACCCCGCCCATATGTACACATACGTGGCCGTATTTTCTTTCTTGCACCCTGGCCGCTGTACGTACGTGTACATGCTACGTGCGCGCCTCTACTACGACACGTGTGCGCCTCTACATCGACCAGTATGTACGTACACGTTCGCGACCAGAATGACAACGCTACGTACGCTTCGACGAGGTGGGTCCCGACTGTTAGACACTTCCTTGCCTGCAAAGATGTAGCTGGTGGGTCCCAGCAGTCAGGGGGCGAATAATTTTGTTTTGTTTTTTTGCCCGGACGCACTTCCTTGCGTGCGAAGGTGTAGCTGGTGGGTCCCATAAGTCGGGGGCCTGGTGAGTCCCAACAGTCAGGGGGGCGAATCGTTTTTTTTTCGGACACACTTCCTTGCATGCGAAGATGTAGCTCGTGGGTCCCAGCAGTTAGGGGGCGAATCATTTTTTTCGTGAAATACGGTGGCCCGTCTGATGGGTCCCAGCTGTCTGGTGGAGGAATAATTATTTTCCGCGTAATAAGGAGGCACTTCCTTGCGGCTGTCGTGGACCCAGCTGTCAACCTCTCCACGTACAGTACTCTTACGATGGAAGTCAGTCGTTGACCACGCCGCGCCGAGAGCACCAGGGCGGTGGTCTGGACGACGGCGAGGCCTAGGAAAGGGACGACGCAGAGCCGGGGAAGACGCAGAAGTGGAAGCCCGTGCGGAGAGGAGTACAAGGGTTTACTGGTTCGGCTACGGTGTGAGGCTGCCGTCGCCGCAGAACAACAGGGGGTGTGGGTGAGTAGAGGGATGGCCTGGCCAGCGGTGGGAGTAGTACGGGGCGGTGAGGCCTCCACGGCATCACAGCCGTCCACGGGAGGCAGGAGCACGCGACACGACTGGCGCTGATTTGGGCAGATGGAGCAAGAAGACCAGAGGTTGAAGAAGCACTACGGTCGTTGGATGGACATCGTACGATCAATGCATGTACAATCGTTTATATTGACTAAGTTGACAAAGCCCTTGGTACGCGTCAACTTAGTAGGCCCAGAGCTCGGATTTGGCAGAGAACATATAGCCCATTTGCGATTTGTAAAAATGTACAGCCCATTTTCTAATTCTAATGGAATTTACTACAGCCCATTTACAGTATGTTAAAAGTACATCCCAACCTCTAGCTAGGACAACGATTAATAATTTCAAACAACCGCTCAAAACCGAATTAAAAAAAATTCCCACATTTTGATGGTATCCGAAATGTTTTTATCCGAAATTTCTAGTCAGGTTAAATATAATTTCAAAATAAAGTTGTATTACGTTAAAATCCAATGAAATATTGCGTGTGCAACAAGTAATGAAATAAAAAAATTCAAATTCCAAAAATAATATATTTTTCAAACTAATTACGTGTTTGGTGCTTAGTAACTGTCCAGTTATTATAATTACATCCCATTTATTATTTCTTAAAGTCCATTTTCTTGTTAAGCCTAATGCATACCTCCTAGGAAAGATTGCAGCCCAGCGGGGCGGAGAATAACAAGTTGACCCGGATATTGTGTACAAATGTCGGCCCAGTTGCATTGCTGATGTTGAAAAAAAGCTATTTTTTATACACACATTTAATTTTTTTTGTATAGATAAGGAACATTTTTTATACACAAATTTAACGATTTTTAAATACATGATTAACACTTTTTAAAACATATTTTTTAGTCAACAGTGGGCCCACAGCGAGCGGAGGAGGTCACAATACACATATTTTTTAAATACATGATTAACACTTTTGCAAAAACAATTAGCCCACAGCGAGCCAATTAGCTCTAGTCGGCCCACAATGGGCTGACAGGGGCCAGTCGGCCAGCTGTAGGCCGACTGGAATCCAATCGGCCTGTTGTGGGCCGACTAGGCCCAGTCAGCCTGCAGCGGGCGGACGGTGTATTATTTTTGAAAAAAATACCGAGTGTAATATTTATGAAAATTAATAAAAAATGCATTATTAAAAAAATAGCAAAAAAAGGCCTGTGTAGTACAGTACAACCTAACATGGTTACTCAGCCCACATTCAGCAACGCCGGAAAGGCCCAAACAAGGCTTCTATACAACTTTTTGAAGTCACTGAGCTCAATTAATAACTTAAGAAAAAAGTTAGATTACAGTGGAACCTAATTAAAAGCTGTCACGAGCAAATAAATAATTCAACGGGTCCCACTTGTGCGTGTGTGCGCGCACGCGCGCGCGCGCGTGTGTGTGTGTGAGAGAGAGAAAGAGAGAGAGAGAGAAACCCATTGGCCGATGCTCGTAAATACATCTTTCAGCCATATGCATTGCTAATGCTCAGTAAAAACTTATATAGTTGACACAATCATATAGAACATCATAGCACACTGAACTTGCATACAAAAATTTCATGCAGGCGGCACAATCAAGATGGAAGCAGTGGATCGCTATGGGAAGGGCTATGTTGAAACCAATGAAGTCGTACATAATGGTTCATCGTCTTTATCAATGACTGGGAAATATCTTGAATGTTGTGCAAGGAAAACAGACAGACAACACAATAAGTTCTCCTAGCATATTAAGTTGACGTACAACCCTTTCTGAAAAAAGGTCAGGTACAAAATTAGAACAGGTCACAATCAAATGTACTGGCATATCAGTGTTTCACACCCATAGCTCGGATTTAACTAGTATCTGACAAGATTCAGTTGCTACCTCAAATTAGAGCACATCCAGGCAGCCAACCCTGCCTCTTCTCCCAAAGAAGCAGTGGCCTCCGCCGCGCGATGGAGTAGGCCCTGTGCCATCTATCGTTCCGAGCAACACGGGGAAAGTCTGACGTTGACTCCTGTAATGGACGTCATCGACGGACCCTGGCACCAGCAGTGGCGGCAGGACTTCGATTGATGGATTGACCACTTCTTTGACATGCACGAACACTCGATACAGGTACATCCCGAACGTGGTCCGCGGTGGCGTTGGTGGCGATTAATAGTACAACCCCGGTTCCTGCACCGGTATCTCAACACCAATCACCTTCGGTATGGTGGACGGCTTCTTCATCCATGCCATAACCGTCAGAGCCCAGCTGTCTGGAGGAACAAACATACTTACGAGCTCACCTCCAAGGTCGTTGATAAGCTCGTTCATGGACTCGCTGTTCCAAGCACGTCGAGGCATGCCGTGGAAGGTAAACTTTGTTAAAAACTCAAGCTCAGAGGGCACCGAGCCCCATCCTGGGTGCCACCGATCAAAGCTCACCAGCGCACCATCGTAGAACAAACGCCAGGAAGATTCGAACACACGACTGTAGTCGAAAGTTGTCCGGAACCTGACGAAGAAATCAGCCGATGGCGGACAGACTTCGACAAGCAAGTCACTTATTTGGATGCCGTGTGCAATGCCAAGAGCTTTGACAAGGTCATCCGGCGAGACGGGAGGCCGGTCGCCATTGATGGTTACCATCAGCACTTTGCCGGCAAACTGGTCGTCAAGCGCCGCCATGCCACTGTTGAGCGACAGCACGCAGCGACCGAAGGCAGGACAGACCTCAGGATCTCCAGCTCAGAGATCCGTGTTGACCAGCGACATGATAGTGCGCTTGAGTACAGGGAGTACAGGAGGGGGATTTGGGGGAACTGGAGTAGGAATCGAGAGTCCAGAGGTGGGGGAGGGGCGGGAGACTGTGGATGAAAAGGTAGCATGAATTTCGAGCACGCGCCAATATGCTCTAGGCGCGCAAGCGCACGGAAACACCCGTGGCGCCCACATGTCGGCCTAAGAGTCCTTATTCATTCTTTTTTGGAGAGCCTGACCTTTTTTTCAGGATCTTTTGAGAGCCCAGCCTAAGAGTCATAATTGACCTGTTTGGCTTTGCGTTACTACTCGGCCCATATTCAACGACACCTCACTGGCCCAAACAAAGTGTACATCATCGAAAAGACACTGAGCTCAAATTATATAACTTGAAAAAAGGAGGTATACTCTGAACACTGGAGAATGGTGATGCCCTCATTTAGCCCACTAGTAGTTCGAGACAATAAACAGTTCGAAACAATGATATATACAACATTCAAACACTGACTAGTGACTACTACTGAGATAAACAACAAGACATGATAGTTCATAAGAAGTCTTGCTACACCACCAAAGCGCACCCATCTGCAGGGCTCAGACTCTCTTGATCCAGACGAGAATGACATTCTAAACAAAAGAAACTATTACATAATAAGAGTGACATAGACGAGGATGACCAAATGACAAGGAATATGCATAACAAAAGAAAGAACTACCCATCCAGAACCAGCAGCAAAGACAACAAAGTCATTCGAAGATATGATCCAACACCATCATAATTTGCAGCCCCGCTTCAGTGACCAGTGATCCGGAGACACCAGTACTCCACCGTTTCGATGCAACAACCCAATTACCTATCAACCTGAAGGCTCGAACCACATCACTGCCTGTCGTAATTGAGACATCCAAGGATCAAAGTTAATCTGGACTCCTAGGGCTCGCCGTGTAGACACAGTTTTCCATAGAAAACAGAGCCTCTCTTCCATCAAGGTCCTTGCCAACGGTGATCTCCTGGTTAATCGGATAATTGAGTCCGAGAAACAGAGAGTGTGAACCAAGGCTGTTTACCCGCCTCCAACTAAAAAATCCTAAAGGCCCCAACAAGCTGGTATCCTGCTCATAGACGTAACAGCCATTGTCCGGATACTCACGTATTACACGGTGCTTGTATACAGTGGGGTTTTTGCAATATAACTTTTCCGGCTCATGTGTCTGAATGATCATCAGTCTTTTGCCATCGTCTGATCGAGCGAGGAACCAGTTGTGCTTCCCTGTTTTTGGAAAAGGTGGTGTGATTTCAAAGGGTAGTAACTGTAGGGACACTGCATCATATCAAAAAGGACAGGCATTATTAATGTAAGATCAGCATTGTTCAGAGCATGAGTAGGATAATGCAAGAAACATCATTGATATGTCCCTGTTGGAACTGGGAGGAAAATATAGGGAAATGTATACTGGGTTCGAAAATATAGAAGTGCCATGCATGGTTATACTCATGTTATCTCGCAATCGATTCTTCACAGGAAACTACCATGTCATGCATGTTATGTAATCATGTTCTGTCCTCACAAACAAATTCTTCAAGGTAACTAACAGACCATGCATTGTTGTATACTCGTGTTCTGTGGGCAAAATTTTTGTGAGGATATTATTCTAGCCATTGATTGCTGATGGGCGAATATAGGTATGTACACATGGTAAGCATTGCAGGATTTCACTACATCCAAAAATAGAGTTCTCCATATGCACATTTACTTCCCTAATGTATGGTTAGATGAAACCAATAGTGTGGTGCATGTTTCTACATCATGAAAATGAGGAAACTAACATGGCCATTGATACACACTCATATTTAGTAGTAGTATATAGATTACTGTAAAATAAGGATAATATCCATATATTCCTAACAGTTTGATTATTCAGGGTACAAATTGGCTATAATGACATGGTCATAATCGCATGAATTAACTCATTCCAAATATAGCTGATTTACGTCATCTCTAATACATTGCCATAGTTCTACTCAAATTCTGCTCAAACAGAGATATGCCAATCATCACAAAAAGTTCAAACAGTGTCATGGCGTCATCATTAAGATGAGAGGAAACAACTTACACGTGCCGTCCCAGCAATACGTGGTGCCATCTGCTTTGTCAATCGTGTAGATGATGCCATTGTGCTCAATAGCATCACAGAAGTGTGTATCAGCTTTGACGATGATCCACTGCGAGCCGAGTTGTCTCCAGCTAAAGAAGGCACCGGCGTAAAGATAGGCGAGTCCGCGGTCGAACAAGGCAATTAGCTTGAAGTCTGCGTAATTCGCATGTCGTGTGGGCACTTGGCAGATTACAATCTTCTGCAAAACAAGGTCCATCCAACTGACGTAGTAATCTAGATGACTTGGACCGCGATGGTAATACTCTATATAATCCAACGGAGGAAGGATAATCTCATGGGAGGTCTGGAAGTTCATGAGCACCAACTTTTTACTGTCTTCTCTGAAGGCAGCCATCTAGTGGGAGTTCATGCCAACCCAGTACATGCCTGCCAAGAAGTTTCAGGCGATGGTGATCGGATCGATGTCGAGGGAAATGATGTACGGCCACCCACTACATACCTGCAAAGAAGTTTCGGCTAGTGGAGATCAGATTGAAGTTGAGGGGCATCATGCACGCCTCCGTATCATGGTAAGACAATCTCACAAGACCAGATAGCAGCAAGTAGGGTGTCTTGAAAAGCTTAGGCCTCGCTTCGACGATGGCTGTGTGCATGTCCCTCGAGCATGCAGCCAGCCGCAGGGCGCTCAACATATCCATACACGAACAACACAAGTCGAGGATGTCACTGGGGAGATTGCTCCAATCGCGGCTCATATGGATGCTGCGCGGTTCGCGTTCGGCCATGGTGGAGTTTGTAAGGGGGATGATTTCCGGGGGAGAAGGATGTCGGTGCTAGAGCGGCTAGCGAGGGAATAGTGGTACTGGGGAGGCGAGTGAGGCGATGGTACACCGGGGCACAGCGAGATGGAGACGGAGAAGGAGATGGAGATGGAGTGGTGCTATGGGAGCGGAGAGGGAGACAAGGCGAGGCGCCAATGTGCTGTACAGCGGCGGTGACAGACTGCGCTGTGCACAGGGTGAGGCTGACTTTGGTAACCCGAACACGCCGCCTGGACTAGTGTCAGGCGCAGGGTGTTGTCACTTCACTATGAGGACCGGATGAATAGTATTTTGACCATCAAGTGTACCACAGTTGTACTACTACTACTACTAGTAGTAGTAGTAGGTACATGAGTACTCCAGTATTGTATAGCGTAAATAGATCTCCCGTGCTAGCATGCTTGTTCACTTCATCGTTCAGGTATCATCCATATTGCGAGCAGAACCAAATTCTCGTGCATTCCCAATCAACGCTCTACCGTGATGCATGCAGTGGTTGTTCTGGTGCATCAAGGACGGCATGCAGATCGTTCCACACTTGAGAAGAGGAAAAATGGAAAGGTAGAACGCGGAAGCAGAGGAAGAGAACGCTGGCTAACGAGGCTGGGAGGGGATCGAGGAGGAAGTTAATGCTCCACGACTAAAGGTTTTGGGAAAACCTGATTTTCATAAGGTGACTTATACTCACCTAAATGGAGGGAGTATTCCTTAACCAGAGAATGTTGTGTCTCCCACTCACGCGCTCAAAAAAACTACGACACATTTTTTTATATGTTTGCATAGGTCCCACCTATCAGGAAGGATGGGCATGTACACGAACAGGTACGACTCATCAGTCTACCCGCATAGCCTTTTCGTTTAGTCTACCTAGCCGTCTAATCAACTGCCTGCATGCCACTTCTCCCATTTACTTCTCCATCGGAAACCTTTTCTCCTCGGCTTCTTCACCTCCCCTTCGTCTTCATTTGCATCCAAACCCCACTGCGTTCACATTGTTTTAACCTCTTTAAATAATCATCTACTACTTCAGTTAGACAAGCCATCTAATCCTAATTCTCCAAACCATAGCCCTCTGTTCCAGCGGTTCCAAATGGCGATAGAGATCGAGATGCAGGTTTTTAGCGTGCAACATGTCCTCGTCGAAGGCTCGATGCGCATAGTTGCCACCGTCACCGTCCACCCAAGGGTTGTTCAGCAATGGATCAACAATGTATCCAACTCCCTCGAAGAGGTAGAGACGAGGGTCATCAGTCTCGACGCAGAGTACAGGGAGCGTGCCCCTGGGAAGATCCAGCGCGCCGCCGTCCTTCAGTTGTGCCTCGAAGATGATGTTTTGGTGTACCACATCATACACTCGCCCTCCATACCAGGTGAGCTTCATGATTTCTTGTCTCAGGAGGACGTATACTTCTGTGGGGCAGCCATCAAAGGGGACAAACAGAAGCTGGAGCCGTACAACCTTGATTTGAATAGCATCACTGACCTACAAACCAGAATCAAAATTCCTGTAGAAGTTTGTGATAAACAGACACCATCCCTATTCGGCGTAGCAAATTTTGTGCTCTGTACAAATCTTCAGAAGGGTGACGAGACGGTGGCATTAAGGTCGTCTGGATGGGAGAATTATCCCTTGACGTACGAGCGGATAAAATATGCTGCCCTCGATGCCCGTGTGAGTTATGAGATAGCTGCAAGGTCCAAAGAGCTTGTTGCGAAGTCGTCTCCCACAGAGAATGAGAACAAGAAGAAGAAGAATAAGAAGAAGAAGAAAAGGCTGCACCAGCAGGAGGGCATTATGGATGGATGAACTATTTCCTCTCTTGTAAAAAAATTATTCCCTCTCGGTGTATATTGATATAGATGAACTATTTCGATGGTGTGCATGTCTTTGGAACAGAGTAGTAGCGTGGGTCCGCTTGACTATAAGGAACTATTTATCCGCATATATAGCTTTCTCTGCTACTCCTTCCAGTGATCGGTATGCAGTGCATGTGTCCGTAGACATGACAGCTTGTCCATGGAAGTTCAACTACGACGATCATCACGTTTCATCTCGCGATTCCAACGACGCCTCTCCAACCCACGGCACCATGCCCCCCGATGTGCACCTCACCCCTCTTGGCTGCACCGCCCCTCTGCCTTTGTGTGCATGACATGTGGGCCACCTAAAATGCGGTGAGCATCAAGTTTCTACCACAGCCACCCGCGATTCCCACGACGCCGCTCGAACCCATGAAACCACACATCCCTCGACCTGTGGCTCACCCCTCTTGGACCCACTGCCTCTCTGCCTACGTGAGCATTACATGTGGACCAGTCACCTATCGGGTCCACATGTTATTGACTCAAAGGTAGGTGTAGTAAGGCACTGAAGCTCAGTCCCGACGGCCCTGAGAGGGAAATGTAACTCCTGTGCCAGAGCTTGTGGTGCCCCCACAGCACGAACTTGTGCCAAACTCGAGATTTTTTTTCTTTACTATACATGCACGCAACGATTTAATGGACATTGTAATGTCAACATGTGATGGGGAGCTCTAAATTTGAATTGGAAGCTTATAAAATGAAAAGATTCAAAACAAATAAACTGGGAGAGAGGGAGTATATCGTAGGATGTGTCCCATACAAAATAAGTCCCCTGGTTTGTCAGCGCGAAGATGCGGTTAGAAAGGAGCACAGCGTCTTCCTACTCGTACGGCAAAAAATTAGCCGCAGACATCATGGTCCGCCTTTGACCGCCATGTGCAAGGTTCGTGCTATCTTATTCAATCTCACCGTGGTTCCATCGTACCAGTTCATGCGGTGGCCCGTTGCATGGCTGATCCCAATGTTGGACAAAGGTTCTACGGGAATGGTTTCACCGTTGTAAATGTTGTGCAAATTGATGTTGGTACCCTCCCGTACATATGCAAGCCAATCTCCACTCGCACCGAGCCTAACCTGTGAAACAGTGGGCAGGGGGAGAATTAGGAAATGGACACGGAAGTAGTCTTTAGAATGCATTTACTACGTGATCAAACTCATCTTACCTACTCATCGGAGGAAATCCGAGTGCCCCTCAACGTGGGCATCTCAAGGGGCGTCAACTTGCAACTACGACCACGCCGCGCTAGAGAGACCCCCAAGGAAACATCGTCGTGCGTTCCATGGAACATCAAGATGCATTTGTATGAGTAGTTTATCTTGTGAGAGAAACGGATGAACGAGGGAAGGCCTATAGAGACAGAGATGGACACTACTACTACCAATGTGCTGGCCCATGCGTTGCAATGGATCCAAAGTAGTAGAATAATACTTGTTCACGTGCTTGAAATATAAACACTCTAGTTTTATATATACATGTGTCAGCAGACATGACAGCTTGTCCATGAAAGTTGAACCACGGCGACCATCACGTTTCTTGTTTCTACCACTAAGCCACTGAAGTTTGTCCCGTGGGCCCCGAGAGGGAAATGTAACTCCTGCGGCAGGCCTTGTGGTGCTCCCGCAGTACGAGCTCGTGCCAAAACTGGAATTTGTTTCTTACTACTACCAACTAGTACTGGTAAGGTACACGTGCATTGCACGCATGAGATTCTGGCGGTTTGTGCATTATGCTTCTACATGTGGAGCTTTCTGGATTTTAACATGTGGCAAAATATGGTGGAATCTAAGGTTAGGCAAGTTTGATTAACTTAGGTGAGTGTTTGATTCAAGCCACACCTTAGGCAAGCCACACTAAGGCCCCACATGACATACACACAAAAAATGTGGCAAGATTCCCTTAGGCTTGCCAACTTGTTTCTCTCGTTTTGAAGAACTAATAACTTTGCCTAAGCTTAGTTGTGGCAAAGTTAGGGTCTGTTTGATTCAAAGGATTTTCATAGGATCTTTGAAGGATTAGAATCCTTAGGAATTTTTCCTACGTTGGTCGTTTGATTCGTAGGATTGAATCATGTAGAATATTTTCCTAAGGATTCATTAGTACTAGGTTTCACAGGAATTCTAACATGCACTCCAACCTCTTGAAAGAAATCCTTTGTTTTTCATGTGACACAATCAAACAAACTCAAATCCTATAGGGATCCAATGAACATTCCATTCCAATCCTACTTTTTCCTATTCCTGTGTTTCTGCAATCCTATGAATCAAAGAGGCCCTTAGTCATGAATTAAGTCCAACCATGGAGTCTTCTAGATTATACATGTGGCAGAATCTGGTGGATGATATCCAACGGCCAGTATTGCTCGGATTTGCCATCTTTGTACCATCGGATTGGCTTCATCCAACGACCAACTTTCAAAGTTTTTCACACACTATATAGGGGGTATAGATATAGATGTGCTGGTCCGTTGCAATGGATCCAAAGTATATATATCTATTTAGTGGAGTGCACTCTAAACACATTATCTATTTATTTTTCTCTAACCTTCCGTAGCCATGCAACCAAGCCACATAAGCTTCATGGGTGCCCCCCACATCATATTATTCATACTACGTTGATTGAAAAAAAGACAAATCACCCAAAACAAGATCTTCCCTTTTTTGTTCCTACGATGTTGTGTCGTGCACGTACCTACTAGTTGTATAGTGGTAGTACTAGTAATATAGTATTAGGAGTACAAACTTGGTACTAGTAGGAGTAGTACTAGTACGGAATGCTCCTACTCTATCAACGAGCCCCGTCTGACACCAAATTTCTTGGCTTCCGTGCTACAGCTAGATCTTCCCCTCGTTTCTGTTTTCCAACCCGGCGGCGGGTGCGGTGTCGGTTTGCTCAACGGCGGTCCCACATGAAAGTGAAAATTCTAGGCAACACGCCTTCCCTAAGCTATGTGTCGTGCCGGACGGGCCGTGTTGTACTCCCGATTCCCAGGCGTGTGGGGGTGCGACGCGAACGCGGCAAGCCTTTTCCTTTTACCAGCAATGTGCCCGTGCGTTGCGATGGATCCAAAGTAGTAGAATAGTAGTATTTGTTCACAAACTTGAAAGAAATCACTATTGTTTTGATATACTCCTAATATATTACTCCCTCCGTACCTAAATATTTGTCTTTTTTGAGATTTTAAATGGACTATCACATACGGATTATATAGACATATTCTAGTGTTTCTAGCAAGATGCCCGCGCGTTGCGCGAAGTTGATGGAAAAGGTAAGCACAACTTATAAATTGACGGATGGAGTACTAGTTACAGTGATACATATAATTAAGCAAAGGGATCGCACATGTCGGTATTGACTGGAACGAGAATGCAACAGCACAATAAGAATTAAGGCCACGATGATGCGATCGCAGTGGTGGTTACAGAAGGCAAGAAAGATGGATCCACGAACGTACGACCTCCTCCTCCTCAACTTAGTGCGCCGGGCCACCGACCGACGGCTAAGGAGCGGCGACTTTTGTGGCGAGGTCGAGGTGCTTCTCAGCAAAGGCATCCAAGGCTTCCAGCCGGTTGAGGAAGGCCAATGTCGTAGCTTCCTCACTGGCCTTGTAGATACCTATGTACACGATTTCCTCGTACATGTGGATGTGTAGGTAGACGAATTCTTGTAGGGCGAGGCGCCTCGCGGCGAGCGCGACCTCTAGGTGGAATTTCTTCGTGCCATCGGCGGGCAGTCGCAGGGCCACAAGTGCTTGAAAGAGGTTCCGGCCATGGAGGCCGATTAGGGTGGCAGGCAATGAAGAGCCCGGGCGTGCGGGCTGGAGGAGTACGGCGATGTCGTCCACGAGCTTCTTGAGGACGGTGAACTTGTTGCTGGTGGCAACGATCATCTGGTCGAAATGAGAGTCGTAGTTGGAGTCGAAGGCGGTCATCCACCAGCCAGTCTCCAACACCGTTTGGAGACGATCCTCGGCGCCATGCCGCAGGCCGGCGTCGTGGAACATCTGGCGCAGCCGCTGGCCGCTCACGAGCATCGCCGCCATGGGTCTGGAGTGAGCTCTTTTGCACTTAGTGTAGGTGCTTAGGCAAATGCTTAGGTGCGTATGATGTGGTAGATGCATGATACGTCTCCGTCATATCTACTTTTCCAAACACTTTGGCCCTTGTTTTGGACTCTAATTTGTATGATTTGAATTGAACTAACCCGGAGTGACGTTGTTTTCAGCAGAATTGCCATGATGTTATTTTATGTGCAGAAAACAAATATTCTCGGAATGACCTGAAACTCCACGGGAGGTCTTAGAAAAAAATAATAAAAAATCCTCTAAAAATATGAAGACCAGAGGGGCCCACACCCTTCTCACGAGGGTGGGGGGCGCCCCCCCCTAGGGCGCGCCCCCTACCTCGTGGGCCCCCTGTTGCGTCTCCGACTCCAACTCCACCTCCATATATTGAGTTTCGTTGAGAAAAAAATCAGAGAGAAGAAATCATCGCGTTTTACGATACGGAGCCGCCGCCAAGCCCTAAAACCTCTCGGGAGGGCTGATCTGGAGTCCGTTCAGGGCTCCGGAGAGGGGGATTCATTGCCGTCGTCATCATCAACCATCCTCCATCACCAATTTCATGATGCTCATCGCCGTGCGTGAGTAATTCCATCGTAGGCTTGCTGGACGGTGATGGGTTGGATGACATTTATCATGTAATCGAGTTAGTTTTGTTAGGGTTTGATCCCTAGTATCCATTATGTTCTAAGATTGATGTTGCTATGACTTTGCTATGCTTAATGCTTGTCAATAGGGCCCGAGTGCCATGATTTCAGATCTGAACCTATTATGTTTTCATCAATATATGAGATTTCTAGATCCTATCTTCCAAGTCTATAGTCACCTACTATGTGTTATGATCCGGCAACCCCGAAGTGACAATAATCGGGACCACTCCCGGTGATGATCGTAGTTTGAGGAGTTCATGTATTCACTATGTGCTAATGCTTTGTTCCGGTTCTCTATTAAAAGGAGGCCTTAATATCCCTAAGTTTCCAATAGGACCCCGCTGCCACGGGAGGGTAGGACAAAAGATGTCATGCAAGTTCTTTTCCATAAGCACATATGACTATATACGGAATACATGCCTACATTACATTGACGAATTGGAGCTAGTTCTGTGTCACCCTATGTTTTGACTGTTACATGATGAACCGCATCCGGCATAATTATCCATCACTGATCCGGTGCCTACGAGTTTTCCATATACTGGTTTACGCTTATTTACTTTTCCGCTGCTACTATTACAATCACAACAAAATACCAAAAACATTACTTTTGATGTCTTTACTTTTGTTGCCGTTACCACTACTATCATATTACTTTGCTACTAAACACTTTGCTGCAGATACTAAGTTTCCAGGTGTGGTTGAATTGACAACTCAGCTGCTAATACTTGAGAATATTCTTTGGCTCCCCTTGTGTCGAATCAATAAATTTGGGTTGAATACTCTACCCTCGAAAGCTGTTGCGATCCCCTATATTTGTGGGTTATCAAGACTAATTTCTGGCGCCGTTGCCGGGGAGCATAGCTCTATTCTTTGAGTCACTTGGGATTTATATCTGCTTATCATTATGAAGAACTTGAGAGATCCAAAAACCAAGATATATCCCTCAACTACGAGGGGAGGTAAGGAACTGCCATCTAGCTCTGCACTTGATTCACATTCTGTTATGAGTAAGCTAGCGACACCTACACCTGCTTCTGCTATTCGTTCTGATATGTCGCATGTTATTGATGATGCCACTTCTGCTATGCATGATACTTATGATGAAACTGCTTCTATGTCTGATACTACTGTGCCCCTTGGTGAATTTCTTGATGAACAAATTGCTAGGGTTAGAGAAAAATAAATTATTGAATATGAATACGATGATGATGTGATGATGAAAATATGCATGTTATCCCTGAAGGTTATCTTTTTTTATAAGGAATCTTCTGCCGCTATTTTCGCTTGCAAGGATAGATATGAGCTTAAGAGGTTATTAATTAAATGGAACAAAGAATCACTTAGAGATAGAATGAAACCCGACCCTGCTTTTGCTACTTCACCTATATGTGTTCCTGATAAGGATTATGAATTCTCTGTTAATCCTGATATAATTACTTTGGTTGAATCTGATCCGTTTTATGGCTATGAATATGAAACTGTTCTGGCACATCTTACTAAGTTAGATAATATAGATGCCCTGTTTACTAATGATGAGAGATCGCGTTACTTTTATATACTCAAAATATTTCCGTTCTCATTAAAGGGTGATGCTAAGATATGGTTTTATATACCCAGGATATGATTTATTACTTCTCTACTAAATATTTTCCTGCTCATAAGAAACAAGCTGCTTTGAGGGAAATATACAACTTCGTGCAAATTAAAGAAGAGAGTCTCCCACAAGCTTGGGGGAGGCTTCTCAAGTTACTTAATTCTTTGCCTGATCATCCTCTTAAGAAACCTGAAATACTTGATATCTTTTATAATGGACTAACCGATGCTTCCAGAGATTACCTGGATAGTTGTGCTGGTTCTCTTTTTAGGGAAAGAACACCGGATGAAACTGAAATTCTATTGAATAATATGTTGACAAATGAAAATAATTGGGCACCGAGCCAGCTCCTGCTCCAATTGCAGAGTCTATTCCTAAACCAACTCCGAAAAAGAGAGGTGTTCTATTTTTCAGTCCCGAACATACGCAAGAGGCAAAGAAATCTATGAAAGAAAAAGGTATTAAAGCTAAAGACGTTAAGAATTTACCTCCTATTGAAGAAATACATGGTCTTAATATACCGCCTGTTGAAGAAACTTATGATCTCAATTCTTTATTTACTGAAGAACCTCCTAACCCCTATATCCCGACACAAGTAGTAAAGGTAAATTCTCTGTATAGATATGATAAAACTGAAGTTCCTCCTACTAAAATTGCTAGTCAGTGCTTGGATGAGTTTGATAACTTTATGTATAAGCAAGACGACTTCAATGCTTATTTTGGTAGACAATTAAAAGAAAATGCTTATATGATTAGACACTTGGGTGATTACATGGCTGATATTAAAGGTGAACTTAAACTTGTTAGCAAACATGTTTCTATGGTTACCACACAAGTAGAACAAGTACTTAAAGCTCAAAAAGAAGTACTTGATGAAATTAATAGTAAGAAAAATGATTATGCTGTTAGAGTGGCTACTAGAACTGGTAGAATGACTCAGGAACCTTTGTATCCTGAAGGCCACCCTAAGAGACTCGAGCAAGATTCTCAGAGAAATAATATTGATGTTCCTAGTTCTTCTAAAAAGAAGAAAAAGGAAAATGATAGAACTGTGCAAACTTCTAGTGAACCTATTGCTGAACCACCTGATAATCCAAATGATATATCTATGTCTGATGCTGAAACACAATCTGGTACTGAACATGAACCTAATGAAAATATTAATGCTGATGTTCATGATGATGCTCAACCTAGTAATGACAATGATGTAGAAATTGAACCTGCTGTTGATCTTGATAACCCACAATCAAAGAATCAACATTATGATAAAAGAGACTTTGTTGCTAGGAAACATGGTAAAGAAAGGGAACCTTGGGTTCAGAAACCCATGCCTTTTCCTCCAAAACCATCCAAGAAAAAGGATGATGAGGATTTTGAGCGCTTTGCTGAAATGATTAGGCCTATCTTTTCGCTATGCGATTAACTGATGTGCTTAAAACAAATCCTTATGCTAAATATATGAAGGATACCATTACTAATAAAAGAAAGATACCGGAAGCTGAGATTTCCACCATGCTTGCTAATTATACTTTTAAGGGTGGAATACCAAAGAAACTTGGAGATCCCGGAGTACCTACTATACCTTGCTCCATTAAAAGAAATTATATTAAACCTGCTTTATGTGATCTTGGAGCCGTTGTTAGTGTTATGCCTCTCTCTTTATATCGCAGACTTGACTTGAATAAGCTGACACCTACTAAAATATCTTTGAAAATGGCTGATAAATCAACTGCTATACCTGTCAGTATTTGTGAGGATGTGCCTGTTGTGGTTGCAAACGTTAGTATTTTAACGAACTTTGTTATTCTTGATATTCCCGAGGATGATAGTATGTCTATTATTCTTGGAAGACCTTTTCTTAATATTGCCGGGGCTGTTATTGATTGCAACAAAGGTAATGTCACTTTTCATGTTAATGGTAATGAGCATACGGTACACTTTTCGAGGAAACAACCTCAAGTTCATAGTATCAACTCCATTGGAAAAATTCCATCGATTATAATCAGAGGTTTTGAATTTCCTCTTCCTACTGTCAAGAAGAAATATGACATACTTATTATAGGGGATGTGCATATCCCCGTTGAGGTAACTTAGTGTTATTCGAAATTTCTCCGGTTCCATGATTATCGGAATGAGTTTGTTAACAAGACTTGATCAACCTTGTTAGTGGATTCTTTTTGATGACCATGAGATGGATGAAACTAGAAACACAAACTTCTGTACCCACTCTATATTTTCTGTTATTTATATTAAATAAAGTAAAGTAGTATTTTTCTGTCTGTTATCTGATTATCCGTGCAATATAAAAATAACCCGGAAATAAAAGTCCTCAGAATGACATGCCAATTTAATATGTTTTTTTGGGAATATTTGAGGATTTACTGTGCAAAAACCGCGGGAGGAGCTGCCACCTGGCCACGAGGGTGGTGGGCGCGCCCCCCTATAGGGCGTGCCCCCTGCCTCGTGGGCCCACGGTGGCCCTCCTCCACTTATCCCAGCACCCATCTTCTTCCTCTATCTCACACAAACCCGAAAAACCAACTCAAGCACGAGTTTCGTCCACTTTTGCTGTGATTTTCGATCTCCTTGCTCAAAGCACCTCTTGCAAAACTGCTTGGGGAGATTGTTCCTTGGTATGTGACTCCTCCATTGGTCCAATTAGTTTTTGTTCTAGTGCTTTATTCATTGCAAATTTGTGTTGCATAGGTGATCATGTTCTTGAGCTTGCATTTCAAATTATATGGTTCCAAGTAGTTCTAATGCTTGATATAGGCTCTAGGCACTTGTAGGAGTAGTTGCTATCAGTTTTATTGAGTTTGGTTACTTTTATTTTGAAGTTACTAAAAATTTCAGAATTTTTCAGAGATAAACATTATGCTTAGGAAGATGTTCCAAGGTGGTTAAGCAAGGACCTAGGATTGCTATGCGCGATGCTGACGAGGATCCACCAAGAGACGCTCCAGTACGGCCTTGCGAATGGCCGTCGGAAAATTTTATGGACCGTTCGGGAGTTAAAGAAGAATTCAAAGCATATTTGCGCAATGCCGGTCTTGACGATTTGGAGGCTAACAAATGCCCCCAGTATCATGATCTCACAAGCTCATTTGTGAGGAGGTTTGAGTATTCATCTTTGCGTAATTCTCCTTCAGTCATGTTTGATCTCTATGACAAATCTTATACCATGGACTTAGAGGATTTCACTTCTGCTTGCAAACTTCCAGCATGGGGTAGTGTTAGGGATCCCCCTAAATCTAAATTTAGAAACTTTCTTGCTAGTATAACTGTGGGGGAATCTAGAGATATAACGCAGGCTACCATAGGGAGCATTCACTTTCTTGCTATACATTCTTTTGCTCTCTTCATCGGTAGATGCATAAATGCTAAAGATGAAGCATGTCACATGTGTGTCCCTGATCTTAGCATTCTTAGGACTACTGTGTTAGGAGACCAATCTTATCATATGGGAGCCATTGTAGCTCGTAGGTTGCATCATAATAGACATAATGGAGATTTCTTTGGAGGAATTTATGCAACCCGCTTAGCTCATTTTCTTGAAATAGACATTCGTGAGGGTGATACGGAGTTGCCTCCTGCATATTTAGATTATAACTCTATGGCTTTGCACCAGTTTGTCGAGAGGCCTGAATCACCTCTCTTATATCGTTTAATTTTTGATAAACGACGTGTTTTCCATATTACTCTCCCTGCTCCTGCCTTCTTTGATTCACAGGCAAAAGGAAGATATGTTATTACCAGAGAGGAGGCAGAAGAGTACGAGAGGAGAGCGGAGGCAGCTCGACTCCACGCTGCAGCTCAGCAGGCGATAACCACTGCACATCAGTATGATCCCAACTATCCTTCTTCATCACAGTACGACCCCAACAACTATTATTATGGATATCCGCCAGGATAGCCGTGGCCACAGACCAACTTAGGCCAAAAGCCTAAGCTTGGGGGAGTGCGTTTTTCTCACCAACATTACATTTATGTTCACACACACTCATTGCTAGATGTCGGTGATCATACTTTTTCATTGTATTATCCATGCTAGTTTATTTTCTTTTTCCTGCTTTCTTCTTGTGTGCTTGTTAAACCTTAAGAAAAACCAAAAAACTTAGTAGTAGTTTATTATTCTACTGTAGTAGTAATAATTAAAAAGAAAACCCAAAAATATTTCCCGTTCTTCTTTTGCTTGTTGGGAGCTCTCCCGTGTAAATAGTTTTATTTCTTTTCTTTTCTTTGGGGGTCAGTAGGAGAAGACCATAATTAAATTGTTGAAGTGGCTCTTATATGCATTATTGTTGAATTAACCAAAGAGCCCATATTGCCTTGTCTTCTCCTATTTAGTGAATGCTCGCAGATTCCAGCTTAGTCCAATTATTGTACACTCTTATTATTATTCACACCGTTCGGTCATGCAAGTGAAAGGCAATTATGATGATATATGATGGACTGACTGAGATGAGAAAAGCTAGTATGAACTTGACCTCTTTTGTTTTTGTTAATATAATGAGTCCTGCGTTCTTGATTCAGCTTATTATGAATAAACATGTTTGCAATGACAATTAGAGATCGTAGTTGCTTGTGCCATGCTTGATTAGCTATGAGTTATAATGATTTACCTTGTGTGCCAACATGCTATTGAGATGGTTATGATGTGGTATGATGGGGTAGTATCCTCCTTTGAATGATTTAAGTGACTTGACTTGGCACATGTTCACGCATGTAGTTGAAAAAATCAACATAGCCTTCACGATATTTATGTTCATGGTGGATTATATCCTGCTCATGCTTGCATCCAATGTTTATTAATTTTAATGCATGTACATGGCTGTTGTCACTCTCTAGTTGGTCGCTTCCCAGTCTTTTGCTAGCCTTCACCTGTACTAAGCGGGAATACTGCTTGTGCATCCAATCCTTTAAACCCCAAAGTTATTCCAGATGAGTCCACTATACCTTCCTATATGTCGTATCTACCTGCCGTTCCAAGTAAATTTGTATGTGCCAAACTCTAAACCTTCAAATAAACATTCTGTTTTGTATGCTCGAATAGCTCGTGTATCAACAAAGGTTGTCCTTATCTTCCGTGTTAGGTGGGTTATTCTCAAGAGGAGTGGACTCCGCTCCTCACTCACGAGAAAATGGCTGGTCACCGGGATGCCCAGTCCCATGCTTTATGCAAACTAAATCAAAATTAATTGAAAACAAAACTCCCCCTGGGACCTGATGTATGTTGGAGGCACTCATTGTTTCGAGCAAGCCATGGATTGATGTTTGTTGGTGGAGAGGGAGTATAAACTTTACCATTCTGTTTGGGAACCGCCAATAATGTGTTTAGCATGGAAGATATCGCCATCTCTTAGTTGTTACGTTGACAATGAAAGTATATCGCTCAAAATACAATTTATCTCTATTGCAAAACCGAGCTCTGGCACCTCTACAAATCCCTGCTTCCCTCTGCGAAGGGCCTATCCATTTACTTTTATGTTGAGTCATCACCCTCTTATTAAAAAGCACTAGCTGGAGAGCACAGCCGTCATTTGCATTCATCAATATTAATTTATGTTGGGTATGACTATGATTGGATCTCTTTTACCATGAATTACAATGTCCAGTCAGTCCTTGATCTTTAAAGGTGCTCTGCATTTATGTTTTGTGGTCTCAGAAAGGGCTGGCGAGATACCATCTTGTTATATCATATTATGATTGTTTTGAGAAAGTGTTGTCATCTGAGATTTATTATTATGACTTGCTAGTTGATTATGCTATTGATATGAGTAATTATGAGACCTGGGAATTATTGCAAATGTGGTTAGTTATGATCTATGCTGAAAACTTGAATGCTGGCTAGACATAGTTACAACAACAAGAGCAAACAGAGTTTGTATAAGTTTTTCTTTCTTTCTTTCTTTTAGTTTGTCAACTGAATTGCTTGAGGACAAGCAAGGGTTTAAGCTTGGGGGAGTTGATACGTCTCCATCGTATCTACTTTTCCAAACACTTTTGCCCTTGTTTTGGACTCTAATTTGTATGATTTGAATGGAACTAACCGGAATGACGCTGCTTTCAGGAGAATTGCCATGATGTTGTTTTATGTGCAGAAAACAAATATTCTCGGAATAACCTGAAACTCCATGGGAGGTCTTAGAAAAAATAATAAAAAATCCTTGCCAAATATGAAGACCAGGGGGCCCACACCCTTCTCATGAGGGTGGGCACCCCCCTAGGGCGCGCACCCTACCTCGTGGGCCCCCTGTTGCGTCTTCGACTCCAACTCCACCCCCATATATTGAGTTTCGATGAGAAAAAAATCAGAGAGAAGAAATCATCGCGTTTTACGATACGGAGCCGCCGCCAAGCCCTAAAACCTCTCGGGAGGGCTGATCTGGAGTCCGTTCGGGGCTCCAGAGAGGGGGATTCGTCGCCGTAGTCATCATCAACCATCCTCCATCACCAATTTCATGATGCTCTCCGCCGTGCGTGAGTAATTCCATCGTAGGCTTGCTGGACGATGATGGGTTGGATGAGATTTATCATGTAATCGAGTTAGTTTTGTTAGGGTTTGATCCCTAGTATCCATTATGTTCTGAGATTGATGTTGCTATGACTTTGCTATGCTCAATGCTTGTCACTAGGGCCCGAGTGCCATGATTTCAGATCTGAACCTATTATGTTTTCATCAATATATGAGAGTTCTAGATCCTATCTTGCAAGTCTATAGTCACCTACTATGTGTTAGGATCCGGCAACCCCGAAGTGACAATAATCGGGACCACTCCCGGTGATGACCGTAGTTTGAGGAGTTCATGTATTCACTATGTGCTAATGCTTTGTTCCGGTTCTCTATTAAAAGGAGGCCTTAATATCCCTAAGTTTCCAATAGGACCCCGCTGCCACGGGAGGGTAGGACAAAAGATGTCTTGCAAGTTCTTTTCCATAAGCACGTATGACTATATACGGAATACATGCCTACACTACATTGATGAATTGGAGCTAGTTCTGTGTCACCCTATGTTATGACTGTTACATGATGAACCGCATTCGGCATAATAATCCATCACTGATCCGGTGCCTACGAGTTTTCCATATATTGGTTTACGCTTATTTACTTTTCCGCTCCTACTGTTACAATCACTACAAAATACCAAAAACATTACTTTTGCTGTCTTTACTTTTGTTGCCGTTACCACTACTATCATATTACTTTGCTACTAAACACTTTGCTGCAGATACTAAGTTTCCAGGTGTGGTTGAATTGACAACTCAGCTGCTAATACTTGAGAATATTCTTTGGCTCCCCTTGTGTCGAATCAATAAATTTGGGTTGAATACTCTACCCTCGAAAGTTGTTGCGATCCCCTATACTTGTGGGTTATCAATGCATTGGAATGGAGGGGCGCCTTTATATGAGGGCAATGAGGGCAAACTGCGTTGCATTCACATCGTGCAGCCTCTTTTCCCGGACCTCCTCCCATTACTTCCCTCATGCATTAATCGAAGGAGGATGCATTGGCCGTTCAACATATCGGGAACCGCTACTCCCTCCCTTGTCTGCATTAAAGCCATATCGGGAACTGCGCCGCCCGCTGTCAAATCAAATACACCCTCCGTCTAGGTGAGTATTAAGTCATCTTACGAAAACCAAATAGTAAACACATAGGCGTGGTGCATTAACTCTCACATTGTTTCTTATTTTTTTACATAAATAGAGGAATCAACCAAGAAGAGATGTGGGGCTTGTATGCTTTTAATGACTTGAGACTATCAAACATGACATGCAGTGGTCAGTTCGTTGCACAAGAACAAATACAACCCACGTCAGCACACACGCATCTTATATAGCATCACATCCAATGGCTATAAAATATGAATGAGACCAAATTATATCTCATCTAGATGAGTTCTAGCAAAACTATATTAATAATACTTCGTACTCCTGCGCCATGTATCATATATTAGTATCATGTAGTACTTTATTTATTTATGAGGTATCCAGATGCCACTGCACCGCCAAGAAAAGAGGGTAACATCAAAATTATGGACTACTTTTTTGTGTATGTTGGTAAGGTCCGGTCATTGTCATTTGTTGAAATCTCTAAAAAGACAAATACTCCCTCCGTCCGAAAATACTTGTCATCAAAATGGATAAAAAGAGATGTATCTAGATGTTTAAGATACATCTCTTTTTATCCATTTTGATGACAAGTAATTTCGGACGGAGGGAGTAGAAAACAGAGTTGGTGATGATGGTGTGCGTGCCATCCTGCAATATAGGCCGTCGGATTTATATCTAACGGATAGGAAAGAAACTATGGCAATTTTGCAAAAATATACCCACACGTCTCTCCACGTTCGCAAATAAGGCCTTCCCTCGTTCAACCTTTTCTCTGACAAGATAAACTACTCATACAAATGCATCTTGATGTTCCGTGCAATGCACCGGCAGCTAGCTTATTTCTTTTAAAATAGTTTCTGCGATAATTGAGTTGAAGTGATATATTTTATGTCTGCCCCGAATGATTTCAGATTCACTAGTAGTAACAAAGAAAAGGTTGCCTTGTTAATTAACAGAAAACAGGGTGAAAACTATCACATGAGGCTGGTAAAAACAAGGCACACTGGGTTCAGCGTCATCGTCACTACAGTTGTGCACGCGCGAGAAGTCTACATATCGAGGGGGCTACCGAGCGAGGCACCGAGACACAATGTTTGAGAGAAAAACCAATTGACAGATTATGATCAGATCGAGTTGTCACCCTTCTGCTGTCATTGTTGGGGGGGAGGGAGAGATAGACGTATCGAGAGTGTGCGCGATAGGCACAGAGGCACAACTAGCGAGTGTGTGTGTGTGTGTGTGTGTGTTTGAAAGAGGAGTAGATAGATTATTATCAAGATCGGTGTGCCACCCTACTCCTTCGGTGCCGGGAAGTGTGTGTGTGTGTGTATGTTTGAGAGAGAAGCCAGTCGATAGATTAGTATCAAGATCGAGGTGTCACCCAACTCCTTCGGTGTTGGGAAGTGTGGGTGTGTGGGGGGGGGGGGGCAGTGACACTTACATATCTCTACTCTTATAAAAAACAGAGTTGGTGATGATGGTGTTCCTGCCATCCTGCAATATAGGCCATCCAATTTATATCCGACGGACAGGAAGGAAACTATGGCAATTTTGCAAAAAGATACCCACACCCCTCTCCGCATTTGCAAATAAGGCATTCCCACAAGATAAACTTCTCATACAAATGCATCTTGATGTTCCGTGCAACGCATGGGCATCCTGTTAGTAGGGAGAAGGAGTTTGTGTGACACATATCTAGCTATATTAAGGGATAGGTAGATAGCATATGAGTGAGAGACATTAGTGGCTGTGGGTGGGGGGAATTAAAGGGGTGGGCGTGTTAGACATAGAGAGCGTGTGTGTTTCTATGTGAGAGACTTGTAGGACGGGGTAGAAAGGCGAATTTAACCCTGACGGAGGGAGAAAAATACACGAAGTGCTCGTGTGTGATTCCGATGCCCACAGGGAAATGAGATATGTATGCGTGTGAGGGAGATTGCACAATTCATTCACGTATCACTATCTAGCGATCGTGGACGTGCATCGCTTGAACATAAGTCAATATCTACTTCGTATCGTGGCCAAAGGTACAATATCGATTCAATGCTATAAAGATTGGACACTCACATATCACATTATTTTCTATTTAAATAAGCCTTTTTAGTAGTGCATGCCAAAGTTACAGTGATGTTTCTTCAAACAACCAATGTAGCTATCATGAACATGCACCATTGTTACTCTTGCATTCAATTTCATTAGTCTTGGATGATTTAAGTTTCTATTTTGAAGTAATATATGTAATATTCATATATGAATTCAACGGGTACGCAATTTATGAAATGGAGGCTATGTAATCATATGAGGTAACACTTTTAAGTAGCTGACTACAATATCCATTTCTTTTTGTGCGCCTCTACACTAACACGTCAATGCATTATGTTTAAAGTAAATAACCAATGGCACTAAATTTTCTATTTACACGAGAAATACATAGGTAGAGCGTTTGATCCCTTTTTGTGAACGTGCCACTACACCCGTACGATTGGCCGCGCCCGTGTGAATGTCCAAGTTATCGGCGCATCATCCCGAGTTATTGTCTTTTTTCTGGGGTGGACTTCACACCAGTTATTAACTGTTGACGCGTGCCCCGTGTACACAGTCTAGCATGACCTTCCCGCTAGCACGGTCCAAAATTAGTTGAAACTGGATACGAACGATCCCGCGGGCGGCAAAATCTCCCGCCTCCTTCTAAAATTTCTGCCACCTTAGTCTTTAGCATGCGAAATCCCCCTTTTCTCATTGGTGCACGGAGACCAACAGTTACAATACCGCCCTCATCCACACGATAGGTCGGGGCTGCTTTGGTAACTTCCGGTTCCCCCACTACACGGCACCCCCATTTCCTCTCCCCCTCCTGCAAAAACGACTAACTCCACAACACCAGAGCATCTTACATCACGCCGTCTGTACTTCATCTCCCTTTCTCCCCTCCCCTCTCGAAACCCTAGACTGCTCATCCACCGGCGTATCATAGCCCATTCACTACCAGCGGCGTCCACCTCGCCGGATCTGCTTCTACGGCCGCATCTACCCCTCCCACCTCCCCTAGAAACAAGTAGACTGCTCATCCACCATTGTACCACAGCCCATTCAGTGTCGGCCTTGTCCACGGCGCCGGATCTGCTTCGCTGGTACTCTCGTCAACCGCCGCGAATCTGCAGTGGCTCATTCGTACTCCCCCCGGAGACGCTTCGTCCACACCCCCCGGAGCCGCCCCACCGACGCCCCTGTCGACGGCCTCTGATCCTCTTCGCCGACACCTTCCTCAACCCTACCGGAGCCGCTTCGCCGACACCTTCCTCAACCCTACCGGAGTAGCTTCGCCTATACCATTCCCAACCCTACCGGGGCCGCTTTGCCAACTCACAAGTCCACGGCCTCAGATCCGCTTCCTCGCACCCTCATCCAACCTACCAGAGCAGCTTCTGACGCCCCATCCACGACCGCAGATCCACATCGTCGACATCACCCTTAACCCAACCACCGGAGCAGCTTCTGACGCCCCGTCCACAGCCACAGATCCGCATCGTCGACACCATCTTTAACCCAACCACCGGAGCAGCTTCACCTACGCCCTCGTCCACGGCCATAGATCCGCTTCACCCACACCGTAGTCCACCCTACTGGAGCCGCTCCACAAACACCCTACTCGACGATTCTAGATCTCCTTACCGGACCCCGACAGCCAGCGCAGCGTCATCACCCTCGACGTTTCTAACCTGATTCCCATAGTCTGGAGAGATTCCAAGCACCCACCACGGCGTAGGTACTTGTCACCTTTAGACCCGTCAAGCATCACCTGCCCGATGTACTTCAAATATACTAATCGGTCGCTGTTACCTGTTATGCAGCAGGCAAAAACTACAAGGACAATGTTTCTTATGGATCTAACAACTTGGCCAACCAAGATCCTGGACTGAGGCATTGCTATGATCTTGTAAGCGCGTCTCTATCTGTTGTATTGTTCTGTGCCTGCCAGCGTGCTTTGCTAGGATTTTCGACCAGTAATCCCTTTGTGCAGACAATGATTTCTACTACTGGCTGCTAAATTAGATATGTAGATGTCATACATGATACTACCTCATACCTCCATTCCTAAATATAAGTCTTTCTAGAGATTCCACTATAGGCTACATACGGAGCAAAATGAGTGAATCTACACTCAAAAATGCATCTATATACATCTATATGTGGTCCATACTAGAATCTCTACAAAGACATATATTTAGGAACAGGGGCAGTACATTACACAAAATCGTAGGTGACATGTAGGAATTCCAGTGCACTACATTAGGCTCCCTTAGAGTGCCTGCTAGTCCAGCATACAGAATCATGGCTGGTTTATGGTACGCACACAATCATTAATTGGTGGTTTAAATATGCGCAAGGGATATGCAATGTAGTATCATGTAGAGATGTCTGAAATTAGCCGTGTCAACTTGCAGATAGGGTTACACAATGAAAAAGTACAAGATGTAGTGCACCAGTGGCGACGGCTCGCTGGAGGAACCCTAATGCTGCAGACAGGGGATCGAGGTAGAGGGAAAGGGGAGAGGAGATGCAAGCGGGCAGGGCAATGAATGCTTGCGTGTTTGTTTTTACTTCAGGGTCAGGTGTGATACGGGCGTCAGCAGTTGCATTTTGAGTGTAATATAGGCAGACAACAGAGTCATTTCACTATTCCCCTTCCCTTCAATTTTTAGTGAGGTTCTACCCGAAACACCCCCCTCCAAAGCGAAATTAGTTAAGCCCAAGCCCATAACTTAAAAATGACTTCTTTACATCTTTTATGGCTTATTTTGACAATATGCCCTGAAAAGGCAGAATCGAACTGGCCCTTAACCTGCAATTCAATTGTGCGTGCAATGACGAATCACTCCTGCCTGCTATCTATACATTTAGGCATCATCATACATGGCATAACCTAATACATGTGCATTCCATTGTAGAACCTGGAATATGCAATGTTTATGTTAGTTCATACGTTGCACATGATGTTTAAATGCCCCTTAAATCTGGTCAGTCAAGTGATGGTCTTTAAGCCTCCTTCTTTGTTTCTTTTCTTGATATGTAAGATTTGCTCACACATCTGTTCAATTGCTTGTTTGCATCAGCCATCCATACTAGGACTGTTTGCTTTCATTACTTGCTGTTCTTGACCTAACACTCTAACAGAGCTTGTCAACGATTTAAACAGTAAGGGTTGCTGTAGTGGGGCCTTGTCTAACTCATAGGTGACATAAAGGTTTGGCTGTACACTACAGTAGGCAAGTATGTTAGGGAACTATGCATATTTATCTTCCAAGGAGACGAGTAACTAGTTGACATAATTATGTGGTGTTGTTTTGTTATAATCTCATCCTTTTGTGTTCACGGACTAGAAAGTATGCATATTTATCTTCCAAGGATACGAGTAACTAGTTTGTGTCACCTTGCAGAGGGGGTGCAATGAAGATAAGATTGAGGATTTCCAAGTACAAGATGTTAGGAAGGAGCCTTGCAAGAGAAGTAGGAGCTGCGCTGAGCCTCTTCAACCTGCTAAGGTAAGTCATTGTATGCAACTCAACAGTTCAATTCCTTGTTTGTTTCAGGCATAGTTAATTTTCTCTTTTCAATTGCTTTATTTGTCCTCGGTTAATGAGATGCCCAAATAATCATGCCTGATGTTCGGTACTTGTATCACTATTAGTTGACATAATTAAAGGCCTTACCATTTAATTACTCTGCCGAAGTGTGCCTGAAGCTTTGAAGTCTATTAGCCAACTTTTATTGCATGAGGCTCACAATCTAGTTTATACTACGCTAATGATTGCATAGTTTTGCCTGCTGTAGTATGTTTGTATGAAACCCTCTGCTGTTCATTATGCTCCCTAAGACTTCAATTGAGGCACAGAATGGCCAACTGCTTGCTTACTTATACGGAACGCGTTGTCTAAATTTGTAACTTGTCTATGTTTTCGATTGAGCCCCAACATCATGCTCCTCTGGTGAGCTAGGAGGGATTTCTGTATGCAGGCTGCACAGACTATCTTGTTTATAATTTTTATAATATCACCTGCTTATGCTTCATGACGTGTAACATTTTTTTAAAAGTGACGTGTAACATTATTGTTAGTCCTGTTTTGCCATGTAGTACAAAATAGTGTCTTGTTCGCTTCACTGTTGTAACTATATTTTTGCCCTAGTCATGTGTACTTACAGAAACATTTCAGGATGAAGTGACATCAACACAAAGATCTGCGAGCAGTGCGGCATGACCGTTACCGAATGATTATGGATTGGAATTGGAATGTGCTGATGTTCTCGAGCATCAACTAGAGGTGGCAAGACAACGTGTACATGATTGTCAACGTATAATCAACAAGTTGAGACTGGACATGCAGGTATTAGATGCAGGAGTCAAAAATGAAACAAGACACTGAGGTAACCATGAAGGAATTGGAGATTTTGCAGACTGAAATTTGTGCTATCTGAATCCGGCCAATCCTATTTTCTAAATAGATTATAGTTCAAATGGAGTTAAATTGATGCGTGTCCATGATGTATGAGCTGTATTTGCCCAATGTATGTAATTTGCTGTTTGTGTATGCTTTATTATCACCTGTGCCGAATCATAATGCCCAGTGGGTATAATCGGCTGTAATTTCTTTATTGTATAGTGTAGGATTATTCTACCTTTCTATGCCTTGATCTCTTTGTTGTAATAGTGTAGGCTTTTTAGAGGTGATAGTATTGAGTAGGATAATTCTTTGAATATGCTATATTGTTCAAACGGGGGCCAATTCGCCCGACCATGGCCCTTCACGGGCCGTCGGATCCGTGGGCCTTCTACGTCTCGTAGGATCCATGGGCCTTCTATGTCTCGTCGGATCCATGGGCCTTCTACATCTCGTAGGATCCATGGGCCTTCTTCGTCTCGTAGGATCCATGGGCCTTCTACGTCTCGTAGGATCCATGGGCCGCCGGCTCATTTATGGGTCTTGTACGGGCCTTTAATGGGCCGTAGACAGGCCTTTAATGGAAATCGTACGTTTTATGGGCTGACCATAACGGGCCGTTAATAGGCCGTATTTGGTGATGCTATGAAAATGGACCAACAAACTAACGGTCCACAAACAGGCGACTGTAACGACGGGCTGCATTTGGCCCACAAACAGAAAATGACAGCAACGGGCCGTAAGTAACTGTATGCTGCAAATGAGCCCAAGAATAAATGGGCCCTCAGAAGGCCGAAAGTTAACTTGGGCTGGAAATGGCCCAACGGAATAACGGGCCGTTAATGGGTATAAAGTGATACACTGTTCATTACGGGCCAGTTTCACCACGGGCCATTAATGGGTGTAAAGTAATACATTGTTCATTACGGGCCAGTTTCAGCACGGGCCGCTAATGAGCCAATAGTTACAAAGGGCCTCATATGGGCCAAAAGACATCATGGGCTATACATGGGCCAGAAGTGAAAATGGGTTGGAACCATATTGGACGGCCCAGATGACGCTACCGGGCCTAATTCAGATAGGGCGTAACGGGCCTTGGGTTAGCGGGTTGTAAATGGGCTATATGCGAATAGGTCGTTAACAGGCTTTCCATGAGCCGGCCCGCTAGCTTTTGACCAAGTCAAATGGGCCGGCCTTTTCACAGGAATGGGCCACTGTTGGGCCGTGCCACGTGTCGACGTATCATAGGCGCCTTCTGTCTAGTGAGTGGATGACATCTGTCCCAATGATGAGCTGACACATGTTTCCTCTAGCCAATGATGATTTTACACGTGGAAAATCCCCATTGGTCGGGGCTATTAACGGGTTATCGGATCCAAAACCCGACCCGATAGCTTAACGGCGTTCCGTTATGGTGGATGCCACGTGTCGGTCACCCTTGACGAAAGCACTTCTATGACGCGCGATTTATTGTCATGAAAGTGGAAACTTCCGTGGTGATAATTTTGGTAATGTCATGGAACACTTCTACGATAGCACAGGTATGACTATCTTGATTCTGTCATAAATTTGTCATGGATGTACATGCATGACAAAAAAGCGACCTACTGTGACAAACACGTATCATCACGGAAGTGTATTTTTTTTGTAGTGTATGCTTCCACGACTATCGCTACCGCTTAGTGATAAAGTAAAGCATTACAGGGCGATTGCATTGCATACAATAAAGCGACAACCATATGGCTCCTGCCAGTTGCCAATAACTTGGTTACAAAACATAATCATGTCATACAATAAAATTTAGCATCATGCCTTGACCATATCACATCATAACATGCCCTGCAAAAACAAGTTAGACGTCCTCTACTTTGTTGTTGCAAGTTTTATGTGGCTGCTATGGGCTTTAGCAAGAACCGTTCTTACCTATGCATAAAAACCACAATGATAGTTTGTCAAGTTGCTGCTGTTTTAACCTTCGCAAGGACCGGGCGTAGCCACACTCGGTTCAACTAAAGTTGGAGAAACTGACACCCGCCAGCCACCTATGTGCCAAGCACGTCGGTAGAACCAGTCTCACGTAAGCGTACGCGTAATGTCGGTCCGGGCCGCTTCATCCAACAATACCGTCGAACCAAAGTATGACATGCGGGTAAGCAGTATGACTTATATCGCCCACAACTCACTTGTGTTCTACTCGTGCATATAACATCAACGCATAAAACCAGGCTTTGATACCACTATTGGGGAACGTAGTAATTTCAAAAAATTTCCTACGCACACGCAAGATCATGGTGATGCATAGCAACGAGAGGGGAGAGTGTTGTCCACGTACCCTCGTATACAGAAAGCGGAAGCGTTAGCACAACGCGGTTGATGTAGTCGTACGTCTTCGCGATCCGACCGATCAAGTGCCGAACGCACGGCACCTCCGAGTTCAGCACACGTTCAGCCCGATGATGTCCCTCGAACTCCGGTCTAGCCGAGTGTTGAGGGAGAGTTTTGTTAGCACAACGGCATGGTGACAATGTTGATGTTCTACCGACGCAGGGCTTCGCCTAAGCACCGCTACAGTATTATCGAGGTGGACTATGGTGGAGGGGGGCACCGCACACGGCTAAGAGATCAATGATCAATTGTTGTGTCTCTAGGGTGCCCCCCTGCCCCTGTATATAAAGGACCAAGGGGGGGTGCGGCCGGCCAAGGGAGAGGGCGCGTCGGGAGGAGTCCAACTCCCATTGGGAGTAGGACTCCCCCCTTTCCTAGTTGGATTAGGACTTGGGAGGGGGAAGGAGTGGAGGAGAAGAAGGAAAGGGGGGCGCCGCCCCCTATCCTTGTCCTATTCAGACTAGGGGGGAGGGGCGCGCAGCCCAGCCCTAGTTGCCTCTCCTCTCTTCCACCTAGGCCCACTAAGGCCCATTAGGTTCCTGGGGGGTTCCGGTAACCTCCCGGTACTCCGGTAAAATCCCGATTTCACCCGGAACACTTCCGATATCCAAACATAGGCTTACAATATATCAATCTTCATGTCTCGACCATTTCAAGACTCCTCGTCATGTCCGTGATCACATCCGAGACTCCGAACAACCTTCGGTACATCAAAACATATAAACTCATAATATAACTGTCATCGAAACGTTAAGCGTGCGGACCCTATGGGTTCGAGAACTATGTAGACATGACCGAGACACATCTCCGGACAATAACCAAGAGCGGAACCTGGATGCTCATATTGGCTCCCACATATTCTACGAAGATCATTATCTATCAGACCGCATAACAACATACGTTGTTCCCTTTGTGATCGGTATGTTACTTGCCCGAGATTCAATCGTCGGTATCTTAATACCTAGTTCAATCTCGTTACCGGCAAGTCTCTTTACTCGTTCTGTAATACATCATCCCACAACTAACTCATAAGTTGCAATGCTTGCAAGGCTTAAGTGATGTGCATTACCGAGAGGGCCCAGAGATACCTCTCCGACAATCGGAGTGACAAATCCTAATCTCGAAATATGCCAACCCAACAAGTACCTTCGGAGACACCTGTAGAGCACCTTTATAATCACCCAGTTACGTTGTGACGTTTGGTAGCACCCAAGGTGTTCCTCCGGTAAACGGGAGTTGCATAATCTCATAGTCTTAGCAACATGTATAAGTCATGAAGAAAGCAGTAGCAACAAACTAAACGATCGTGTGCTAAGCTAACGGAATGGGTCATGTCAATCACATCATTCTCCTAATGATGTGATCCCGTTAATCAAATGACAACTCATGTCTATGGTTTGGAAATATAACCATCTTTGATCAACGAGCTAGTCAATTAGAGGCATACTAGTGACACTCTGTTTGTCTATGTATTCACACATGTATTATGTTTCCCGTTAATACAATTCTAGCATGAATAATAAACATTTATCATGATATAAGGAAATAAATAATAACTTTATTATTGCCTCTAGGGCATATTTCCTTCAATAGTCTCCATCATCCTTTCCTCACTGGGACAATGCTCTAATAATGATGATCACCACACTTCTTTTTACTTACAACTCAAGAATTACAACTCAATACTTAGAACAAAATATGACTCTATGTGAATGCCTCCGGCGGTGTACCGGGATAAGCAATGAATCCAGATTGACATGTATGAAAAAATTATGAATGGTGGCTTTGCCACGAATACGATGTCAACTACATGATCATGCATGGCAATATATCTCAGAATGGCTATGGAAATGCCATAATAGGTAGGTATGGTGGCTGTTTTGAGGAAGGTATATGGTGGGTGCATGATACCGGTGAAAAGTGTGCGGTATTAGAGAGGCTAGCAATGGTGGAAGGGTGAGAGTGCGTATAATCCATGGACTCAACATTAGTCATAAAGAACTCACATACTTATTGCAAAAATCTATTAGTTATCGAAACAAAGTACTATGCGCATGCTCCTAGGGGGATAGATTGGTAGGAAAATACCATCGCTCGTCCCCGACCGCCACTCATAAGGAAGACAATCAATAAATAAATCATGCTCCGACTTCAGCACATAACGGTTCACCATACGTGCATGCTACGGGAATCACAAACTTCAACACGAGTATTATCAAATTCACAACTACTCAACTAGCATGACTCTAATATCACCATCTCCATATCTCAAAACAATTATCAAGTATCAAACTTCTCATAGTATTCAATGCACTTATACGAAAGTTTTTATTATACCAAACGAAAATTACCATGCTATTCTAAAGGACTCTCAAAATGATACAAGTGAAGCATGAGAGATCAATTATTTCTATAAAACCACCACCGTGCTCTAAAAGATATAAGTGAAGCACTAGAGCAAAATTATCTAGCTCAAAAGATATAAGTGAAGCACATAGAGTATTCTAATAAATTCTGATTCATGTGTGTCTCTCCCAAAAGGTGTGTACAGGAAGGATGATTGTGATAAACTAAAAAGCAAAGACTCAAATCATACAATACGCTCCAAGCAAAACACATATCATGTGGTGAATAAAAATATAGCTCCAAGTAAAGTTACCGATGAACGAAGACAAAAGAGGGGATGCCTTCCGGGGCATCCCCAAGCTTAGGCTTTTTGGTGTCCTTGGATTTTTCCTTGGGGTGCCTTGGGCAATCCCAAGCTTAGTCTCTTTCCACTCCTTGTTCCATAATCCATCAAATCTTTACCCAAAACTTGAAAACTTCACAACACAAAACTTAACAGAAAATCTCGTGAGCTCCGTTAGCGAAAGAAAACAAAACACCACTTCAAGGTACTATAATGAACTCATTCTTTTATTTATATTGGTGTTAAACCTACTGTATTCCAACTTCTCAATGGTTTATAAACTCCATTACTAGCCATAGATTCATCGAAATAAGCAAACAACACGCGAAAAACAGAATCTGTCAAAAACAGAACAGTCTGTAGTAATCTGTAACTAACGCGTACTTATGGAACTCCAAAAATTCTGAAATAAATTTCTGTACGTGAGTAATTTATCTATTAATCATATGCAAATAGAATAAACTAAATATCACTCTCCAGTAAAAAGTTATAGCTAATCTCGTGAGCGCTAAAGTTTCTGTTTTCTACAGCAAGATCAAAAAGACTTTCCCCAAGTCTTCCCAACGGTTCTACTTGACACAAACACTAATTAAACACAAAAAACACAACCAAAACAGAGGCTATATAAATTATTTATTACTAAACAGGCACAAAAAGCAAGGAACAAAAATAAAATTGGGTTTCCTCCCAACAAGCGCTATCGTTCAACGCCCCTAGCTAGGCATGAAAGCAATGATAGATCTAGGTTTTGCCATCTTTGGTAGGCAATCCATAAGTATCTCTCATAATAGATTCATAAGGTAAATTTACTTTCTTTCTGTTCCATGACTTTCCTTAACAGAAATTCGAATCTAAAATTTCCTTCTTCATATCAATAATTGCACCAATCGTTCTAAGGAAAGGTCTACCAAGAATAATAGGACATGAAGGATTGCAATATATATCAAGAACAATGAAATCTACGGGCACATAATTCCTATTTGCAACAATAAGAACATAATTAATTCTTCCCATAGGTTTCTTAATGGTGGAATCCGCAAGGTGCAAGTTTAAAGAACAATCATCAAATTCACGGAAACCTAGCAAATCACACAAAGTTTTTCGAATCGTGGAAACACTAGCACCCAAATCACACAAAGCATATCATTCATGATCTTTAATTTTTATTTTAATTGTAGGTTACCACTCATCATAAAGTTTTCTAGGGATAGAAACTTCCAATTCAAGCTTTTCTTCATAAGATTGCATTAAAGCATCAACGATATGTTTGGTAAAAGCTTTATTTTGACTATAAGCATCAGGAGAATTTAGCATGGATTTCAAAAAGGAGATACAATATATTAAAGAGCAATTATCATAATTAAATCCCTTGAAATCCAAGATAGTGGGTTCATTGCTATCTAAAGTTTTGACCTCTTCAATCCCACTTTTACCAAATTATGCATCAAGATCTAAAAACTCCGAATCATTGGGACGCCTTTTAACTAAAGTTGACTCATCTCCAGTCCCATAATTATCAAGATTCATATTGCAAAACAAAGATTTAATAGGGTACACATCAATTACTTTTAGATATTCATCCTTATTATCATGAAAACTAGAAGAACGCGCTTTCATAAAGCAATCTTTTTTTGCTCGCATCCTAGCTGTTCTTTCTCTGCACTCATCAATGGAAATTCTCATAGCCTTGAGAGACTCATTGATATCATGCTTAGGTGGAACAGATCTGAGTTTCAAAGAATCAACATCAAGAGAAATTCTATCCACGTTCCTAGCCAACTCATCAATCTTAAGCAATTTTCCTTCAATTAAAGCATTGAAACTCTTTTGCGAACTAATAAATTATTTAATATTAGATTCAAAATCAGAGGGAATATTATTAAAATTTCCATAAGATTTTTTGTAGGAATTACCATAATTATTAGAGGAATTACTAGGATACGTCCTAGGATTAAAATTACCTCTATACGCGTTATTACCAAAATTGTTCCTACCAAAAAAATTCACATCCATAGATTCATTATTATTCTTAATCAAAGTAGACAAAGGCATATCATTAGGATCAGTAGGAGCATTCTTATTAGCAAACATTTTCATAAGTTCATCCATCTTTCCACTCAAAACATTAATCTCTTCAATTGCATGAACTTTTTACTAGTAGATCTTTTGGTGTGCCATTGAGAATAATTAACCATAATATTATATAGGAGTTTGGTAGCTTCTCCTAAAGTGATTTCCATAAAATTGCCTCCCGCGGCCGAATCTAAAAGATTTCTAGAAGCAAAATTCAATCTGGCATAATTTTTTTGTATAATCATCCATCAATTCAAACCATTTGTAGGGCAATTACGTATCACTAATTTCATCCTCCCCCAAGATTGTGCAACATTCTCATGATCAAGTTGCTTAAAATTCATAATATCGTTTCTAATAAAGATGATCTTAGCGGGAGGAAAATACTTAGAGATAAAAGCATCTTTGCACTTATTCCATGAATCAATACTATTTTTAGGCAAAGATGATAACCAAGATTTAGCACGATCTCTAAGTGAAAATGGAAATAGCTTCAGTTTAACAATATCATTGTCCAAATCTTTCTTCTTTTGCATATCACACAAATCAACAAAGTTGTTTAGATGGCTAGCGGCATCTTCACTAGGAAGGCCAGAAAACGGATCTTTCATGACAAGATTCAGCAAAGCAGTATTAACTTCACAAAATTCAGCATCGGTAAGAGGAGCAATTGGAGTGCAAATAAAATCATTATTGTTGGTATTGGAAAAGTCACACAATTTAGTATTATCTTGAGCCATCATGACAAACAAGCAATCCAACACACAACCAAACAAGCAAAAAATAAGCGAACGGAAAGAGAGGGTGAATAAAATGGCAAAGGTGAAGTGGGGGAGAGGAAAATGGCAAATAATGTAGTGCGAGGGATAAGAGTTGTGATGGGTACTTGGTATGTCTTGACTTGTGCGTAGACTCCCCGGCAACGGTGCCAGAAATCCTTCTTGCTACCTCTTGAGCATGCGTTGGTTTTCCCTTGAAGAGGAAAGGGTGATGCAGCAAAGCAGCGTAAGTATTTCCCTTATTTTTTGAGAACCAAGGTATCAATCCAGTAGGAGACCACGCGCGAGTCACCTCGTACCTACACAAACAAATAAGAACCTCACAACAAACGCGATAAACGGGTTGTCAATCCCTTCACGATCACTTACGAGAGTGATATCTGATAGAGATAATAAATATAAGATAAATATTTTTGGTATTTTTATGATATAGATTGAAAGTAAAGACTGCAAAATAAAATAGATTGGAAACTTATGTGATGGAGAATAGACCCGGGGGGCCATAGGTTTCACTAGTGGCTTCTCTCAAGATAGCATAAGTATTATGGTGGGTGAACAAATTACTGTCGAGCAATTGATAGAAAAGTGCATAATTATGGGAATATCTAGGCACGATCATGTATATAGGCATCACGTCCGTGACAAGTAGACCGACTCCTGCCTACATCTACTACTATTACTCCACACATCGACCGCTATCCAGCATGCATCTAGAGTATTAAGTTCATAAGAATAGAGTAACGCATTAGGTAAGATGCCATGATGTAGAGGGATAAACTCAAACAATATGATATAAACCCCATCTTGTTATCCTTGATGGCAACAATACAATACGTGTCGTTTCCCTTTCTGTCACTGGGATCGAGCACCGCATGATTGAACCCAAAGCTAAGCACTTCTACCATTGCAAAGATCAATCTAGTAGGCCAAACCCAACTGATAATTCGAAGATACTTGCAAAGATAACCAATCATACATAAAAGAATTCAGAGAAGATTCAAATATTGTTCATAGATAATCTTGATCATAAACCCACAATTCATCGGATCTCGACAAACACACCGCAAAAAGAGTTACATCGAATAGATCTCCAAGAAGATCGAGGAGAACTTTGTATTGAGATCCAAAGAGGGAGAATAAGCCATCTAGCTAATAACTATGGACCCGAAGGTCTGAGGTAAACTACTCACACATCATCGGAGAGGCTATGGTGTTGATGTAGAAGCCCTCCGTGATCGATGCCCCCTCTGGCAGAGCGGCCGAAAAGGCCCCAAGATGGGATCTCACGGGTACAAAAGGTTGCGGTGGTGGAATTAGGTTTTCGTGGTGCTCCTGGTTGGTTTCGGGGTACGTAGGTATATATAGGAGGAAGAAGTAGGTCAGTGGAGCCACAAGGGGCCCACGAGGGTGGAGGGCGCGCCTAGGGGGGTAGGCGCGCCCCTGCCTCGTGGCCTCCTTGATGGTTGCTTGACGTCCACTCCAAGTCCTCTAGATCACGTTTGTTCCAAAAATCATGCTCCCGAAGGTTTTATTCATTTGGACTTCGTTTGGTATTCCTTTTCTGTGAAACAATGAAATAGACAAAAAAACAGCAATTTGCACTAGGCCTTGGGTTAATAGGTTAGTCCACAAAATAATATAAGTGTATAAATAAGCCCATTAAACATCCAAAACAGAATATATAATAGCATGGAGCAATAAAAAATTATAGATATGTTGGAGACGTATCAAGCATCCCCAAGCTTAATTCCTGCTCGTCCTTGAGTAGGAAAATGATAAAAACAGATTTTTTTATGTGGAATGCTACTAACATATTCTTAAATGTATTTCTCTTTATTGTGGCATGAATGTTCAGATCCGAAAGATTCAAGATAAAAGTTTAATATTGACATGAAAATGATAATACTTCAAGCATACTAACAAAGCAATCATGTCTTCTCAATATATCATGGCCAAAGAAAGTTATCCCTACAAAATCATATAGTCTGGCTATGCTCTATCTTCACCACACAAAGTGACAAGCCAAGCAATTGTTTCATACTTTTGATGTTCTCAAACTTTTTCAATCTTCACGCAATATATGAGCGTCAGCCATGGACGTAGCACTATAGGTGGAATAGAATGGTGGTTGAGGGAGTCCTGAATTAGGGGGTCTCCGAGCTGCCGAACTATATACATTGTCCGGACTGTTAGACAATGAAGATACAAGATTGAAGACTTCGTCTCGTGTCCGGATGGGACTCTACTTAGCGTGGAAGGCAAGCTAGGCAATACGGATATGTATATCTCCTCCTTTGTTACCGACCTTGTGTAACCCTAACTTCTCCGGTGTCTATATAAACCTGAGGGTTTTAGTCCGTAGGACAACATACAATCATACCATAGGCTAGCTTCTAGGGTTTAGCCTCTCTGATCTCGTGGTAGATCTACTCTTGTACTACCCATATCATCAATATTAATCAAGCAGGACGTAGGGTTTTACCTCCATCAAGAGGGCCCGAACCTGGGTGAAACATTGTGTCCCCTGCCTCTTGTTACCATCCGCCTTAGACGCATAGTTCGGGACCCCCTACCCGAGATCCGCCGGTTTTGACACCGACATTGGTGCTTTCATTGAGAGTTCCTCTGTGTCGTCGCTGTTAGGCTTGATGGCTCCCACTATCATCGATGGCGATGTAGTCCAGGGTGAGACTTTTCTCCCCGGACAGATCTTCGTGTTCGACGGCTTTGCACTGCGGGCCAATTCGCTTGGCCATCTGGAGCAGATTGAAAGTTACGCCCCTGGCCACCAGGTCAGGTTTGGAAGCTTAAACTACACGGCCGACATCCATGGAGACTTGATCTTCGACGGATTCGAGCCTCTGCCTTGCGCCTCACGCGGTCATGATGAGCCCGATTTAGCTCTACCATTGGACAGTGTTCAGGAGATAGCACAGGTAGCCGCTCCGACCCTTAATTCGGAGCCAGTTGCGCCGTCCATGGATGGGTGGATGGACACTGCCACGAAGGCGTTACCCTCAGCGGCGATCGAGCCGAACATCGACCTTAACTTGCCCGAGAGCCGTGTTGTTAAACTGCCAAATTCTTCTCCGGCCACGGACTCCGAACCGCCTGCGCCCGTTCCTATCGAATCTGATTGGGCGCCAATCATGGAGTTTACCTCCGCAGATATCTTTCAGCACTCGCCCCTCGGAAATATACTGAACTCATTAAGGTCTCTCTCCTTGTCAGGAGGATCCTGGCCGAACTATGTCCAGCAGGACTGGGATGCGGACAACGAAGAAATTCGTGGCCCCCCCACCACCCACTTGGTAGCCACTGTCGACGACTTAACCGACATGCTCGACTTCGACTCCGAAGATGTCGACGGTATGGACGACAATGCGGGAGGCGAAGAGGAACCACTGCCCACAGGGCACTGGACGCCCACTTCACCACATGATGTATACATGGTGGACACACCAAAGGAAAACGACGACGAGGAACAGAAGGACGCAACGAAGGGTTGTTGCCTCGAGAAGCAGTCAAAACGGTGGCGTAAGCGCCGCCCCAAATCCCGCCTCGACAGAAACAACGATCATACAGACCCAGCGTTAGAGTAGGGAGAACCATTGCTGGACCACGGCAACACGGAGAATCAAGCCGAACAACCCGGCTCTGTCAAAGATCATAGTCCAGAGGACATTACACCAGACAGACACCCGGAACAACAGAATGCCCATCAAAGGCTCGTTGCCACCGCGAGGAGTCTAAAAAAGCAAAAGCAAAGGCTCAAGGTTGCGCAAGATACACTCCAAATCAAATGGAGTAAAGTACTCAACACAGCAGCGAAGTACGGCGGTAATCGCCCCACCAAGAGCTACCCGAAGTGGAAGTTGCTACCTGAATTCGATGAGGAGGCCTTCGATCCCCCACGACCAAAAATTAAAACAGCCATCTGGCTGGATAGACGACCTCATGGCCAACATAGAGTGGCGAACCGCACATAAGCCAATACGCAATCCACGCGAGGGCTCACATCAAAAGGACGGCGAATCCAGATCCATCTATGGACCACGTAAGCACGCCCCAGCATACAACGCAACACAACAAACATCCAAAGAACGCGGTACACCCGGATACAGGGGTGCTGCACACCCCCTATGTTTCACCGATGAGGTGTTGGATCATGAATTTCCAGAGGGATTCAAACCCGTAAATATAGAGGCATACGACGGAACTACAGACCCTGGTGTATGGATTGAGGATTATATCCTCCATATCCATATGGCTCGAGGAGATGACCTCCACACCATTAAGTATTTACCCCTCAAACTCAAAGGGCCAGCTCGGCACTGGCTTAGAAGCCTCCCCAAAAGCTCCATTGGAAGCTGGGAAGAGCTCGAAGACGCCTTTCGGGCAAATTTCCAAGGGACTTATGTCCGACCTCCGGACACGGACGATTTGAGTCATATAACTCAACAGCCCGGAGAGTCAGCCCAAAAGCTTTGGAGTAGGTTTCTTACTAAAAAGAACCAAGTAGTCGACTGTCCGGACGCTGAAGCCTTGGCAGCTTTTAAGCATAGCGTCCATGACGAATGGCTGGCCAGACATCTCGGCCAAGAAAAGCCGAGAACAATGGCAGCATTAACAAGCCTCGATGCGGCACCAGCGATCCCAGTCCATCCGAAGTTAGAGATGGAAACGGGAAATCACGGCGCAACAACAATAACAAACGCCGGAATAAAGAAGACAGCACGAAGAGCATGGCAGTAAACGCCGGATTCAAAAGCTCTCGACCAAATCAGCAAAAGCCGCCCTCTAAGGGCGCCAGAGATGAACTATCCAGCCTAAACAAAAATTCTGGAGCAAATATGTCAGACCATAGCACCCCTGGTAAACCCGCTAATCATACCCATAGAGAATGTTGGTTCTACAAGCAGTCCGGAAAGCTCAACGCCGTACACAAGGGGGAGGATACACCAAGCGAAGATGAGGATGAGCCTCTCAAGCAAGACACTCGGGAACAAAAGAAATTTCCACCAGAAGTCAAAACAGTAAACGTGTTACACGTGATCAAGGGGAGAAACAAAGCGGCTCTCCCAGAGAAATATGCCCAAGGGCCTATCACCGCAGAGCCCTGCCACTGATCATCTCAACCGATCACTTTCGACCATCAGGATTACTCAGCAAGTATCCGGCGTGCAGATTGTGCTGCCTTGGTATTAGACCCAATAATTGACGGATACCACTTCACACGAGTCCTGATGGACAGTGGTAGCAGCCTAAACCTGATATACCAGGATACACTCCGCGAAATGGGGATAGACCCAATGAAAATTTGCCATAGCAACACTACCTTTAAAGGAGTAACGCCAGGCCTAGGGGCTCACTGTACGGGCTCCCTGCTACTAAAGGTTATATTCGGCTTCCCCGATAACTTCCGTAGCGAACATTTAACCTTCCACATTGCTCCGTTCCAAAGTGGCTACCAAGCACTACTTGGACGCGAAGCTTTCGCTCGTTTTAACGCAATACCGCATTACGCTTCCCTCACGCTCAAGAAGCCCGGTCCACGTGGAATCATTACAGTGAATGGAAACATTGAGCGATCTTTGCACGCCGAAGAGAATGTGACTGCCTTGGCAGCCGCATACTAAAAACGGCCTCACCAACAAAAGCATTTGATAGGTCGTCAAGACCACGGACACGGTTAGACGAGTCCGGTGCAGCTCTATGTAATTCATACCGGATCGATGACCACACCCCTATTACAAATACAAGGGGCTCAACGCGCACAGACAAGTGGCTATTTTTACTCATCTTTAATTACACATGGTTTCTTTAAAAACTACCTTTTTGCACGACAAATTTTCACCTAAGTTCATCTCTTTTCCAAATGATCATTGTGCTACACCCGTCCAGGATACGGCACAACGGAGACACAAGCGCAGACGTGCAGCAGGGACCCGCTCCAAGGATTCTTTTTAGATTAAGACCATGGGTAAACCTTTTTCACTGTCTCTTGTTGATACACATCCCTAGAATCCTCAGTACAACTAAGAAGGATGCTGACGTCTTGGCATGTGGCCACGTCAGAATAATGCACGTACCAGGACACAAGGGGCTTCCTACAAACGGCACTATTCAGGCCCGGTTTATACCACAAAAGACCGAATACCTTAGGGAGTGTTCGGCGTCGCGAGTTTGGCCTTATATGCATCAACTCCGAATCATGTCTTTGGTCAAATGTTGGGTTTGCCCGGCTCCTGTGTTTTAGTGCCTTACGTTCCGCTTTATCGGCTAAGGCAGCACCAGCAGAACTATTGCGATTGTGCCCTGGTTCATCCGAACGAGCACCTCAGTAGAGAAAGCCGAAAACTGACTGTCATGATATAGCGTGAGACTGGTCAACCACTCGATGACCTATCGGAATGTCAGAATTCCTCCACTTTAATGAAGGGCCGTTTCCCGGCCAGGCATATACGCACCCCGAGTTCGGGAGAGTGCAGAGCCACCAGGGGCTATATAGTAGCCCCACCGTCAAACTCCTATGGCTAAGTGAAAGTGTTAAAGCATCATAGTCCGGTTGCTTTGTTCGCTGCGCTATCACCTCTTTATCAGGACCGAGATGTTGGGTTAAGTGTGAACACGCGTCTTTTGCGAGCACCTCCGCATTATATGCGTGGGGGTTGAAGCCGACGACTGCAATCTTTCAGATTATATACATATATACATAAATGGCCGCACAGGAGGCATCATATTACTTTTCGGCAAAAGTGTAAACACAGCGTTACTACATTTCATAAAAACATTGTGTTTATAATGGGAATACATGTCATTCAAACATAATATTCTTCGAGCGCTGGGCCTCTATTAAACAAGCGCCCTCAAGAACTTCTTCAAAATAGTGCTCGGCAGCCACTCGGCCTATGGCCGAACCCTGCGCCGCAACAGTGGTAGCATCCATCTCCGCCCAGTATGCTTTGACACGGGTAAAGGCCATCCGTGAGCCTTCTATGCACGCCGACCTCTTCATCGCATTGATCCGCGACACCGCACCAAGAAACTGCTGCACTAAGCTGAAATAGATGTTCGGCTTCGGCTTCTCCGGCCACAGATGATCTACGACGGACCTCATGGCAAGTCCATACAATCTATTAAGTTCAGCCCATTCGGCTAGCTGATCAGTCAAGGGAAGCGGACGCTCTGGAACGTTAAATTGCGACCAGAACAGCTTGTCCACTTCACGATCTGTCTGATCTCGGAAGTATTCGACCGCATCGACAGCGCTCGCTGTCAAGTCCATATACGCGTCTGCCGAACTCCACAGCCGATCCAGAGGGGCATACCGTGGATCTTCGAACTTCCTCTGCAGCAGAAAGGGCTTCCCAGCCGTAATATCCCCGGCTTCACGCAGCTCCTCCTTCTTTGCCCTCATAGCAGAGCGGGTGTCTTTGGTCGCCATCGTGGCCTTTTCAAGGTCCGCTGCCTTCATTCGGTTCTCTTCTTCAAGGAACTGGCAACGGTCGGTAGTGTCCTTTAATTTCATGGCCATCTTGGCCATCTTCTCTTCGCTTTCGCAATGCGCAGCCTTCTCGGCTCTTAACTCCTCGGCTGCCTTCAAAGCAGCCGCATTACTAACTCTTGCTTGTTCCTTGTCTTGGGCAAGTTCCGCCCAAAAGGTCTCCACGACGGCAGCTCCGTCTGCAGCCACAACATATTAAAGATACTGGCATCATGCTGCTCTTATTATGTGAGATTCACCAGAAAACATTCCTTATCCTGTGACTCGTCAAGCCGCTTGTTAACAAGATCGATGTCGGCGTCTGCCGCATCCAGTTGCCACTTTAGTTCGGCAAACTCATTAGTCCGGCTAGCCACCTGAGCTTCCACCACCTGCACATAAAGGCGGTCTGGTTATTTCCTGGGACTATGATCCTCTGTTCGCCGCCGTTCTCGACGACAACCAGAGTCTCAGGGGCTACTATCTACACAGGGCACACCTAACATGTGCGGTACTATCAAAACATATATCATCTCACGTACCTCAAAGCCTGTCAGTAGACTCGTAAAGGCTTCATGTAATCCACTTTTAGCGGATGAAATTCTTTCCATCACTGTACCCATCAACGTACGGTGTTCTTGTGAGATGGCCGCTCGCTCCAACAGCTCCCTCAGTACGTCCGACCGCATACCAGATGCTGCTGGACTCTTTTGTTTGCTCTCTTCGAGAGCCGGACACTAGGGACTTTGGGTGACTATGGGATTATCTTTTGGCCTCACCGGATCCGGAGAGGCCCTCCATGACGACACTTCGAGGTCGCCCACTTCTTGAGCGGGGGAGTCCGGGGGAGGCGTTTCGCTCTCCATCATCTCCGGAAGAAGATCCCCCGAAGACGAGCTCAGCTGAGAAGGGCTAAGATCCAAACTGAAAGATATATGCTTTGGTTATTTTTCTCAGAGGAAAGGTAATATATCTTCACTATTAAAGTATTTTTGATTACTTACGACTCGTTGGAGGGCATATCCCCATGCGGACTTTGTGCGGCAGGAGCACCCCCCGAGGCAGGACCCTCTATTGGAGACTTCTTCTCCCGTTTGGAAGCCTCGATTTCCGGATCCTCAGAGGCATTCCTCTTCCTCCCACGTGGCGGGAGAAGGTCGGATTCTTCTCCTTGGTTATCCTCCCTTATGGAGGCGCTCATTCCCTCGGATGGAATTGGCAGCGATGGGAGCCCGCTTTCGCCCATATTATTCCCCCCTGTATCTCCCTTCGTGGGCTCCGGGCAAGGTGCGAGCTCGAGCATCTTTTCCAGTATCGGATTTTCCAAACCCTCAGGGAGGGGGGCCGGGCACCGAATCATCTTCGCCTTTGTTAGCCAATCCTGGTCAAAGGGCAATCTCTCAGAAATGACGTCATGATAAATAAAAGACGGTGTGTTCGGCTAGAGGATTACTTGTTCACCGGCGTGGTTGCTACTGAGACCCGCATCCTCGGTGGTGTCCGGACACTCTGTTTGAGGTCCAAAGAATGACTTGTACATTTCCTCGTGCGTCAGACCGAGGAAACTTTGAATAGCACGCGGTCCTTCTGGGTTGAACTCCCTCAAGCGAAGGGGCCGGCGTTTGCAAGGCTGGACTCGACGAACCAGCAAGACTTGCATTACCATAACCAAATTAAAATCTCCCTTGAAGAGATCTTGAATGCGGCTTTGCAGTGTAGGCATGTCCTTGGCCGGACCCCAGCTCAGCCCTTTGCTAATCCATGACATCAGTTGTGGCGGGGGGCCCGAGCGGAAAGCGGGGGGAGCCACCCACTTGGCACTTCTGGGAGCTGTGATGTAAAACCACTCCCATTGCCATAATCCGGACATCTCTGGAAAGGAACCCTTTGGCCACGGAGCTCCTGCAATCTTGCTTATTAAAGCGCCTCCGCACGCTGCGTACTGTCCCTCGATTGTCTTCGGCTTCACATCAAAGGTCTTGAGCCACAAACCGAAGTGAGGGGTAATGCGGAGGAAAGCCTCACACACGACAATAAATGCCGAGATGTGAAGAAAGGAGTCCGGGGCTAGCGTAATAGAACATCAAACACCTTACGAAGGGATCCAGAGCGAGGCCCAGACCTCGGAGGAAGTGGGATATTAACACAACGTCCTTGTTGGGTTCAGGAGTAGGGACGACCTGCCCTCGGGCAGGCAGCCGATGCGAAACCTCGGCGGTCAGGTATCTAGCCTCCCTCAACTTCTTGATATCCTCTTCCATAACAGAGTAGGGCATCCATCGGCATTGAAGGCTGGATCCGGACATGGTTGAAGATCCGGAGCACCTGAACTGAGCTTTGGGTGTTAGAACTCGAGGCGGGGGAAGGATTCGATTAAGCACGGGAGGGAAAAAAGTGAAAGCCTTGGTCCTTTATAAAGAGGGTGAATATCAAGCGTCCTCTCCATGGCCGTTTGGGACTTGCCTATAATCTAGGAGTCCTAGACGCGGTTGGGTTACCCACACCCGTATTGATGAGAATCCCATGATAAGGGGACACGATCTCTGCTTTGACAAGACGTGTCAAAAAACTGCCTCGCGTTATGTGCAGGGCTAGTTAAAGGAAATGGTTCGAATAATCACCGGGCCGTGACATAATGTCGTGTTGCCAAAACAAGTCAGCAAATTGGATTTGTGGAAATATTATTCTCTCTACGGTGGTATGTGGAACTTATTTTGCAGGTTCGGACACTATCCTTATATTCAAATTCTTCCGTGGTGTATTCGGAGGAGGAACCCGCCTTGCAATGCCGAAGACAACACTACGCGCCAGACTCATCGTCATTGAAAGCCTGGTTCAGGTGCTACTGAGGGAGTCCTAGATTAGGGGGTCTCCAGATAGCCAGACTATATCCATTGGCCGGACTGTTAGACTATGAAGATACAAGATTGAAGACTTCGTCTCGTGTTCGGATGGGACTCTACTTGGCGTGGAAGGCAAGCTAGGCAATACGGATATGTATATCTCCTCCTTCATAACCGACCTTGTGTAACCCTAACTTCTTCGGTGTCTATATAAACCGGAGGGTTTTAGTCCGTAGGACAACATACAATCATACCATAGGCTAGCTTCTAGGGTTTAGCCTCTCTGATCTCGTGGTAGATCTACTCTTGTACTACCCATATCATCAATATTAATCAAGCAGGACGTAGGGTTTTACCTCCATCAAGAGGGCCCGAACCTGGGTCAAACATTGTGTCCCCTGCCTCCTGTTACCATCCGCCTTAGATGCACAGTTCGGGACCCCCTACCCGAGATCCGCCGGTTTTCACACTGACAGTGGTTGTGGAGAAGACAAAAAGGAGAAGATAGTCTCACATCAACTAGGCGTATCAACTGGCTATGGAGATGCCCATCAATAGATATCAATGTAAGTGAGTAGGGATTGCCAATGCAAATTCACGTTCAATGCATTTCAAACATGGTGGAATGAATTCAACCTGAGCGGAACTGGTCTATTGAGCAAGCAATGAATCACGTTCCTTCTGAAGATCTTCATAACTCGGCCTTAGCTGCTCAAGATCTTGCTTTCTTTGAAGAAATTCATAAGAAAGTTTCTCATTATCAGCTAAGAGAGTGTTATGATGACTCTGAAGGTTGTCAAACTTAGTCTGAAGTCTCTGAAGATTTTCAGTCAAAGTTTGAGTTCGATCCATTTCTTCACCCAATAGGTCATCACTTTTGTCTAGCATGTTCTCAACCTTTTCAAAAGCCTTTTGTTGCTTTACATCAATCTTAGCAAGTTTAGAATAGCTGGGCTTGAGGATTTCATCAGATTCATCCTCACTTGATTCAGAGGAGGGGTATTTGAGTACCTTGGCACCTTTTGCCATGAAGCAATAGGTGGGAGTGTAGTCATCATCGCTGATAACCCACAAGTATAGGGGATCGCAACAATTTTCTAGGGTAGAGTATTCAACCCAAATTTCTTGATTCAACACAAGGGGAGCCAAAGAATATTCTCAAGTATTAGCAGCTGAGTTGTCAATTCAACCACACCTGGATAACTTAATATCTGCAGCAAAGTATTTAGTAGGAAAGTAATATGATAGTAGCGGTAACAGTGACAAAAGTAACGGTAGCAGTTTTGGTTTTATAGTGATTGTAACAGTAGCAACGGAAAAGTGGATAAGCGGAGAACAATATATGAAAAGCTCATGGGCATTGGATCGGTGATGGAGAATTATGTCGGATGCAATTCCTCATGTAAAAGTTATAACCTAGGGTGACACAGAACTAGCTCTAGTTCATTAATGTAATGTAGGCATGTATTCTGAATATAGTCATACGCGCTTATGGAAAAGAACTTGCATGACATCTTTTGTCCTACCCTCCCGTGGCAGTGGGGTCCTATTGGAAACTAAGGGATATTAAGGCCTCCTTTTAATAGAGTACCATACCAAAGCATTAGCACTTAGTGCATACATGAACTCCTCAAACTATGGTCATCACCGGTAAGTGCCCCAATTGTTGTCAGTTCGGGGTTAACGAATCATAACACATAATAGGTGACTATAGACTTGTAAGATAGGATCAAGAACACAAATATATTCATGAAAACATAATAGGTTCAGATCTGAAATCATGGCACTCGGGCCCTAGTGACAAGCATTAAGCATAGCAAAGTCATAGCAACATCAATCTCAGAACATAGTAGATACTAGGGATCAAACCCTAACAAAACTAACTCGATTACATGGTAAATCTCATCCAACCCATCACCGTCCAGCAAGCCTACGATGTAATTCCTCACGCACGGCGGTGAGCATCATGAAATTGGTGATGGAGGAAGCATGATCATGACGATGGCGACGGATCCCCCTCTCCGGATCCCCGAACGTACTCCAGATCAGCCTTCCCGAGAGAGTTTAGGGCTTGGCGGCGGCTCCGTATCGTAAAACATGATGAATCCTTCTCTCTGATTTTTTTCTCCCCGAACACGAATATATGGAGTTGGAGTTGAGGTCGATGGAGCACCAGGGGGCCCACGAGGCAGGGGGCGCACCCCCACCCTCGTGGACAGGGTGTGGGCCCCCTGGCCTTGATTCTTTCGCCAATATTTTTTATTAATTCCAAAAATAATCTCCGTTGATTTTCAGGTCATTCTGAGAACTTTTATTTCTGCAAAATAATAACACCATGGTAATTCTGCTGAAAACAACGTCAGTACGGGTTAGTTCCATTCAAATCATGCAAGTTAGTGTCCAAAACAAGGGAAAAAGTGTTTGGAAAAGTAGATACGACGGAGACGTATCAACTCCCCCAAGCTTAAACATTTGCTTTTCCTCAAGCAATTCAGTTGATAAACTGAAAGTGATAAAGAAAAACTTTTACAAACCCTGTTTGCTCTTGTTGTTGCAAATATGTAAAGCCAGCATTCAAGTTTTCAGCAAAGATTATGAACTAACCATATTCACAATAACATTTAGGTCTCACATTTACTCATATCAATGGCATAATCAACTAGCGAGCAATAATAATAAATATCGGATGACAACACTTCTCAAAACAATCATAATATGATATAACAAGATGGTATCTCGATAGCCCTTTCTGAGACCTCAAAACATAAATGCAGAGCACCTATGAAGATCAAGGACTGAATAAACATTGTAATTCATAGTAAAAGAGATCCAGTCATAGTCATACTCAATATAAATTAATAGTAATGGATGCAAATGACAGCGGTGCTCTCCAACTTTTGCTTTTTAATAAGAGGATGATGACTCAGCATAAAATGAAATAGATAGGCCCTTCGCAAAGGGAAGCAGGGATTTGTAGAGGTGCCAGAGCTCGATTTTGAAATAGAGATAAATAATATTTTGAGTGGTATACTTTCATTGTGAACATAACAATCGAGAGATTTCGATATCTTCCATGCTACTCACATTATAGGCGGTTCCCAAGCAGAATGGTAAAGTTTATACTCCCCCACTACCAACAAGCATCAATCCATGGCTTGCCCGAAACAACGGGAGCCTCCAACTAACAACAGTCCTGGGGGAGTTTTGTTTGCAATTAATTTGATTTGATTTGCTTGAAGCATGGGACTGGGCATCCCGGTGACCAGCCATTTTCTCGTGAGTGAGGAGCGGAGTCCACTCCTCTTGAGAATAACCCACCTAGCATGGGAGATACAGACAACCCTAGTTGATACATGAGCTATTCGAGCATACAAAATAGAATTTCATTTGAAGGTTTAGAGTTTGGCACATACAAATTTACTTGGAACGGCAGGTAGATACCGCATATAGGTAGGTATGGTGGACTCATATGGAATAACTTTGGGGTTTATGGAAGTGGATGCACAAGCAGTATTCCCGCTTAGTACAAGTGAAGGCTAGAAAGAGACTGGGAAGCGACTAGCTAGAGAGCGACAACAGTCATGAACATGCATTAAAATTAATCAACATTGAGTGCAAGCATGAGTAGGATATAATTCACCATGAACATAAATATCGTGGAGGCTATGTTGATTTTGGTTCAACTACATGCGTGAACATGTGCCAAGTCAAGCCACTTAAATCATTCAAAGGAGGATACCACCCTATCATACCACATCACAACCATTTTAATATCATGTTGGCACGCAAGGTAAACCATTATAAACTCCTAGCTAATTAAGCATGGCATAAGCATCTATAATCTCTAATTGTCATTGCAAGCATGTTTCATTCATAATAGGCTGAATTAGGAACGATGAACTAAGAATATTTACAAAAACAAGAAAGGTCGAGTCCATACCAGCTTCTCTCATCTCAGTCAGTCCATCTTATATCGTCATTATTGCCTTTCACTTGCACGACCGAACGGTGTGAAAAATAATAATAGTGCACGTGCATTGGACTAAGCTGGAATCTGCAGGCATTCAATATACAGGAGAAGACAAGGTAATATGGCTCTTGGTTAAATTAACAATAATGCATATGAGAGCCTTTTAACATTTTCATCATGGTCTTCTCCTCTCAACCCCCAAAGAACAAGAAAAGAAGTAAAACTATTTACACGGGAAAGCTCCCAACAAGTAAAAGAAGAATGAGAAATCTTTTTGAGTTTTCTTTCAATTACTACTACATGCATGGAAAGTAAAATAGCTAAGAGCTACAACTAATTTTTTTTCTTGTTTTTCTTAAGGTAATTCAAACATACAAGAAGAAAGCGAGAAAAAGAAAAATAAACTAGCATGGATATTACAATGTAAAAGTATGAGCACCGACAACTAGCATGAGTGTGCGAACATGAATGTAATGTCGGTGAGAAATACGTACTCCCACAAGCTTAGGCTTTTGGCCTAAGTTGGTCTACTGCCATGGATCAAAGTTGTTGCTCAGGTCATACTGAGGAGGATCCTCCTGGTGCCACTGGTTGGCAATCTCTTTCGGATTCCACTAATAAACAGACTGTTGGTGAGGATCAGGTTGTGGCTCCAGCTCTGGCTATGGGGCTGGTCTCTGGCCCCGGTATGCATGGATGGCCTCCGGAAAAACAAGGTACTTGCCTGAAAATATGTTAAACAAGGTAGGAGCAGGCAAGGTAATAAACTCAAAATAATTTTTGTGAAATATCAATTTATATTTTAAGTATCTTATTCTTATCCTTAACAATAAACTCATGTGCTAACATGCTCTTATAATCCAGAACAATAGGAGGCAACAACTTTTCCTCTTTCTCATAATGCCTGATAGGTATGTTAAAGTGTGCAGCAAGGCGCGAGGCGAAGATGCCTCCTAAGATGGGACCCTTCGTGCGGTTAGGATTTAACCGCTTGGCAACAATAGCGCCTAGACTAAAAGTGTTATGAAGGCATGGCATAAAATAACAATATCAGGGGCACTAAGGCTCCCACAGTTTCCGTGACTAATTAAGAATCTACTAGCAAATATTGAGAAGTAACGTAGAACAGGAAAATGTATGCTAGTAATTCTCGCATCGGAAACTTTCCTCGTTTCCCCTACAACAATCATATCAATAAATCCCTCCACATCATCACGATGTGGTTCCTCTATGCTGCCCACAAAGGGTATCAAACAGACCCGACAAAAATCATAAAGTGACATCTCCTTATGCTCATCATATAAGTAAAATTCCACCGAAGGTGGTGATCTCCTAGCATGGAAATGAAAATTTTGCACAAAGATATTGGTGAGTAAGAGATAATGTTCGCATCGGTCATGGAGGAAGGCGGTGATGCCTGCATTCTCAGCCAAATAATAAAAATCTTCATGAATCCCGGCTTCTCTCAAGAACTCATCACAAGGCCATTCACACGGCCGAACCTCCGCGGTGCGAGGAAGATTATAGTTGGGTCTCTCTTCTTCTTCACCTTGCTTATCCTTCAAATTCCGGCTCGAAGAGCCTCTCAATAATAATTTTTTGAAGATTTCTGAAAGTTTTAGTAATTCCAAGTAAAAGTGAACCAAACTCAACAATATTGATAGCAACTACTCCTACAAGTGCCTATAGGCAATATCATGCATTAAAACTACTTGTGACCATATAAATTTGACATGCAAGCTCAAGAACAGGGTCATCTAAGCAGCAAAAATTTGCAATGAATAAAGCACTAGAACAAAAACTAATTGGACCATTGGAGCAGTCACATACCGAAGAACAATCCCCCAAAGCAGTTTTGTGAATGGAGCATTGAGCAAGGAGATCGAAAATGGCAGCAAGATGAGCTAGAACTCGTGTTTGAGCTGGTTGGTGATTTTTTTGGGAGGAAGAAGGAGTGTGTGGTGGCTGGAATAAGTGGAGGGGATCCACCAGGGGTCCATGAGGCAAGGGGCGCGCCCTGGACCCTCGTGGCCAGGTGCTTGCTCCCCCTGATGTGTTCTGAGTGCCAGATATTCTCAAATATTTCAGAAAAAATCATATTTAATTTTCGGGGCATTTGGAGAACTTTTATTTTCAGGGTATATTTTTTTTGCTTGGATAATTCAGAAAACTAAACAGAAAATACTATTTTTGCTTTATTTAAACTAAATAACAGAAAGTAAAAGGAGGGTACAGAGAGTTGTGCCTTCTAACTTCATCCATCTCATGCTCATCAAAAGGAATCCACTAACAAGGTTGATCAAGTCTTGTAAACAAACTCATATTTCTTCTTGACAGTAGGAAGAGGAAATTCAAACCCTCCAAAAGTAACCGTTGAAATTTTTCCAATAGAATTGATACTGTGGACTTGAGGTTGTTTCCTCGGAAAGTGTACCATATGCTCATTACCATTAACATGAAAAGTGACGTTGCCTTTCTTGCAATCAATAACAGCCCCTACAGTATTCAAACAGGGTCTTCCAAAAATAATGGACATACTATCGTCCTCGGGAATATCAAGAATAGCAAAGTCCGTTAAAATAGTAATGTTTGCAACCACAACAGGCACATCCTCACAAATACCGACAGGTATAGCAGTTGATTTATCAGCCATTTGCAAAGATATTTCAATAGGTGTCAACTTATTCAAATCAAGTCTATGATATAAAGAGAGAGGCATAACACTAAGACCGGCTCCAAGAACACATAAAGCAGTTCTAACATAATTTCTTTTAATGGAGCAAGGTATAGTTGGTACTCCTGGATCTCCAAGTTTATTTGGTATTCCACCCTTAAAAGTATAATTAGCAAGCATGGTGGAAACTTCAGCTTCCGGTATCTTTCTCTTATTTGTAACAATATCCTTCATATACTTAGCATAAGGATTCATTTTAAGCATATCAGTCAAACGCATACGGAAAAAGATAGGTCTAATCATTTCAGCAAAGCGCTCAAAATCCTCATCATCCTTTTTCTTGGATGGTTTAGGAGGAAAAGGCATGGGTTTATGATACGTCTCCGTCTTATCTATAATTTTTGATTGTTCCATGCCAATATTCTTCAACTTCCATATACTTTCTGGCAACTTTTTATACTATTTTTGGGCCCAACATATTGATCCAGTGCCCAGTGCCAGTTCCTGTCTGTTGCATTTTTTGGTTTCGCAGAATATCCATATCAAATGGAGTCCAAACGTGATAAAAACGGACGGAGAATTATTTTGGAATATTTGTGATATTTGGGAAGAAAATCAACGCGAGACCGTGCCCGAGGTGGCCACGAGGGTGGGGCCCACGGCCACTCCAGGCAGGCGCGCCCCCACCCTCGTGGGCCACCTCGTAAGGCGGTTGATGCCCTTCTTTCGCCGCAAGAAAGCTAATATCCGGATAGATATCGTGTTCAAATTTCAGCCCAATCGGAGTTACGGATCTCCGGGAATATAAGAAACGGTGAAAGGGTAGAATTTGAGAACGCAGAAACAGAGAGAGAGACACAGAGACAGATCCAATCTCGGAGGGGCTCTCGCCCCTCCCATGCCATGGAGGCCAAGGAACAGAGGGGAAACCCTTCTCCCATCTAGGGAGGAGGTCAAGTAAGAAGAATACGAAGGGGCCCCCTCTCCCCTTCTCTTCCGGTGGCGCCGGAACGCTGCCATGGCCATCATCATCATCACCGCGATCTACTCCAACACCTCCGCCATCTTCACCAACATCTCCATCACCTTCCTCCCTCTATCTACAGCGGTCGACTCTCCCGCAACCCGCTGTACCCTCTACTTGAACATGGTGCTTTATGCTTCATATTATTATCCAATGATATGTTGCCATCCTATGATGTCTGAGTAGATTTTCATTGTCCTATCGGTGGTTGATGAATTGCTATGATTGATTTAATTTGCTTGTGGTTATGTTGCTGTCCTTTGGTTCCCATCATATGAGAGCGCGCGTGGATCACACCATAGGGTTAGTTGTATGTTGATAGGACTATGTATTGGTGGACAAGAGTGACAGAAGCTTCAACCTAGCATAGAAATTGATGCATACGGGATTGAAGGGGACCAATATATCTTGATGCTATGGTTGGGTTTTACCTTAATGAATATTAGTATTTGCGGATGCTTGATAATAGTTCCAATCATAAGTGCATAGAATTCCAAGTAAGGGATGACATGCTAGCAGTGGCCTCTCCCACATAATACTTGCTATCGGTCTAGTAAAGTAGTCAATTGCTTAGGGGCAATTCCACAACTCCTACCACCACTTTTCCACACTTGCTATATTTACTTTATTGTTTCTTTATATAAACAACCCCTACTTTTTATTTACGTAATCTTTATTATCTTGCAAACCTACCGAACAACACCTACAAAGTACTTCTAGTTTCATACTTGTTCAAGGTAAGGCGAACGTCAAGCGTGCGTAGAGTTGTATCGGTAGTCGATAGAACTTGAGGGAATATTTGTTCTACCTTTAGCTCCTCGTTGGGTTCGACACTCTTACTTATCGAAAACTGTTGTGATCCCCTATACTTCTGGGTTTTATCAAGACCTTTTTCTAGCGCCGTTGCCGGGGAGTCATAGCGTGGGGTGAATATTCTCGTGTGTGCTTGTTTGCTTTATCACTAAGTAATTTTTATTTTCTGTTCTTAGTTGTTTTCTATCTTTAGTTATGGGTAGGAAACGCAAAATACCAAAAAAAATTAGTTGTACCTACTGAACCAATGGTTGAAGAACCACTCAAAATCTATCACACTGCTGAAGCCTATTACTTCGATCATCTTCGATCCCTATGTGCTCGTGCTGAAACCCCAACTAGCTTAGTTGAGGGAAAATCCTTAGATGAGCATGCTTGTTATGTGCGACACCGAATATCTGAAAAAGGGAAAATTTTACTGGGTCAAATTCATCGTTTGCAATGCTATGCTTGGAATTTATGTGAAATACATGATTTTACTTGTTGTTCTGAAAACCCTACGAAACACCTTCCCTATCAATGTGAGTTTAGTTACAATGGAATCATATCTTCGTATGCTAAAGGTGTTTGTAGTTACTATGATGTTCAACAAATTGAAGAATTTGTTGCTTTTAAGGGTGCTTACGAAATTGCTTCTTTGATTGAAAAGTATGATGCTACTCTTTACAAATCTGAAAATTTTGCCATACTTAAATATTGCTATGATAATTATGCTTCTAATGCCTATGTTGAACCATATATTAAGGACTACTCCGCTGTCCAAGAAGAGACTAATATTTTGCAGGAGTCTATGGAAGAAGAAATTGATGAAACTGTGAGCTCATTGGATGAAAAAGATGATGAGGAGAGCGAAGAACAAAAGGAGGAAGAGCGGATTAGCTACCCGTGCCCACCTTCTAATGAGAGTAACTCTTCAACTCATACATTGTTTAATTTCCCTTCGTGCTTACAGCAGGATGATTGCTATGATGATTGTTATGATCCCGTTGATTCTTCTGAAATATCTCTTTTTGATGATGCTTGCTATGCTTGTGGCCAAGATGCCAATATGAATTATGCTTATGGAGATGAACTTGCTATAGTTCCTTATGTTAAACATGAAATTGTTGCTATTGCACCCACACATGATAGTCTTATTATCTTTTTGAATTCTCCAAACTAAACTATATCAGAGAAGTTTGCTCTTATTAAGGAATATATTGATGGGTTGCCTTTTACCGTTGCACATGATGATTTCGATGAATATAATATGCATGTGCTTGATGCTCCAACTTGCAATTATTATGAGAGAGGAACTATATCTCCACCTCTCTATGTTTCCACATGATAAAATTGCAAGAAACTATTTGTACTATGCATTGGCCTTTACTATGTGTGCATGAATTGTTCTTTTATGACATGCCTATGCATAGGAAGAGAGTTAGACTTTGTCGTTACTTGATATATGTTACTTTTTTCTCACTACTAAATTACAAATCATTGTTAATTAAAATTGGCTTTGATATACCTTGGGATCCGGGTGGATTCATTACTTGAGCACTATATGCCTAGCTTAATGGCTTTAAAGAAAGCGCTGCCAGGGAGACAACCCGGAATTTTTAGAGATTCATTTATTTCTGTTGTGTGCTTTTATAAGGTTTAAATATAAAAATAATGTGCCAAGGTTTGCCTTTAGGATGTTTAGATTGCTTGTTGGTTTGTACGGTGCAGGACAGAAACTTTGGATGTAGCCCGCGATTTTACATATTTTACTGGAACGTCAAATGGTTCTGATTCTTTTTGCACTGTCTTTAAATACAAATTTTTTATTTTTCCTAATTATGGTAGAATTTTTCAATTATCAGAAGTATGGTGAATGTTCAGATTATTACATCGTGTTCTGTTTTAGACAGATTCTGTTTTTGATGCATAGTTTGCTTGTTTTGATGAAACTATCAATTTATATTAGTGGATTAAGCCATGAAAAAGTTATATTACAGTTGACACAATGCAAAAACAAAATATGAATTGGTTTGCAACAGTACTTATAGTAGTGATTTGCTTTATTATACTAACGGATCTTACCGAGTTTTCTGTTGAAGTTTTGTGTGGATGAAGTGTTCGATGATCGAGAAGGTCTCGATGTGAGAAGAAGGAAGAGAGGCAAGAGCTCAAGCTTGGGGATGCCCGAGGCACCCCAAGTAAATATTCAAGGAGACTCAAGCGTCTAAGCTTGGGGATGCCCCGGAAGGCATCCCCTCTTTCTTCAACAAGTATCGATATGTTTTCGGATTCGTTTCATTCATGCGATATGTGCAATCTTGGAGCGTCTTTTGCATTTAGTTTTCATTTTTCTTTTATGCACCATGCTGGTATGAGATATTCCTTGGTTGATTTATAGAATTCTATATGCACTTCACTTATATCATTTGAGTAAGGCTTTATAGAATGCTTCATGTGCTTCACTTATATCATTTGAAGCTTGGATTGTCTGTTTCTCTTTACATATACAACCGCCATTTATAGAATGCTCTTTTGCTTCACTTATATTTGTTAGAGCATGGGCATATCTTTTGTAGAAAGAACTAAACTCTCTTGCTTCACTTATATCTATTTAGAGAGATGGCAGGAACTGGTCATTCACATGGTTAGTCATAAAATCCTACATAAGACTTGTAGATCACTGAATATGATATGTTTGATTCCTTGCAATAGTTTTGTGATATAAAGATGGTGATATTAGAGTCATGCTAGTGGGTAGTTGTGGATTGTAGAAATACTTGTGTTGAAGTTTGTGATTCCCATAGCATGCACATATGGTGAACCGTTATGTGATGAAGTCGGAGCATGATTTATTTATTGATTGTCTTCCTTATGAGTGGCGGTCGGGGACGAGCGATGGTCTTTTCCTACCAATCTATCCCCCTAGGAGCATGCGTGTAGTACTTTGTTTCGATAACTAATAGACTTTTGCAATAGGTATGTGAGTTCTTTATGACTAATGTTGAGTCCATGGATTATACGCACTCTCACCCTTCCACCATTGCTAGCCTCTCTAGTACCGCGCAACTTTCACCTATACCATAAACCCACCATATACCTTCCTCAAAACAGCCACCATACCTACCTATCATGGCATTTCCATAGCCATTCCGAGATATATTGCCATGCAACTTCCATCATCATCATATACATGACTTGAGCATTCATTGTCATATTGCTTTGCATGATCGTAAGATAGGTAGCATGATGTTTTCATGGTTTGTCCGTTTTTTGATGCCATTGCTACGCTAAATCATTGCACATCCCGGTACACCGCCGGAGGCATTCATATAGAGTCATATTTTTGTTCTAGTATCGAGTTGTAATATTGAGCTGTAAGTAAACAAAAGTGTGATGATCATCATTATTAGAGCATTGCCCCAGTGAGGAAAGGATGATGGAGATCATGATTCCCCCATAAGTCGGGATGAGACTCCGGACTTAAAAAATAAATAAAAGAGGCCAAAGAAGCCCAAATAAAAAAAGAGACGCCAAAGAAGCCCACCAAAAATAAATAAATAAATAAATGAAAAATGAGAGGAAAAGAGAGAAAGGGCAATGTTACTATCCTTTTACCACACTTGTGCTTCAGAGTAGCACCATGTTCTTCATATAGAGTCTCTTGAGTAATCACTTTCATATACTAGTGGTAATTTTCATTATAGAACTTGGCTTGTATATTCCGATGATGGGCTTCCTCAAACGCCCGAGGTCTTCATGAGCAAGCAAGTTGGATGCACACCCACTTAGTATCAGTTTGAGCTTTCATACACTTATAGCTCTAGTGCATCCATTGTGTGGCAATCCCTACTCACTCACATTGATATCTATTGATGGGCATCTCCATAGCCCGTTGATACACCTAGTTGATGTGAGACTATCTTATCTTTTTTGTCTTCTCCACAACCACCATTCTATTCCACCTATAGTGCTATGTACATGGCTCACGCTCATGTATTGCGTGAAAGTTGAGATGGTTTGAGAATGTCAAAAGTATGAAACAATTGCTTGGCTTGTCATCGGGGTTGTGCATGATGTGAATATTTTGTGTGGTGAAAATGGAGCATAGACAGACTATATGATTTTGTAGGGATAACTTTCTTTGGCCATGTTATTTTGAAAAGAAATGATTGCTTTATTAGTAGGCTTGAAGTATTATTGTTTTTATGTCAAACGATAGACTATTGCTTTGAATCACTCGTGTCTTAATATTCATGCCATGATTAGATATGTGATCAAGATTATGCTAGGTAGCATTCCACATCAAAAATTATCTTTTTTATCATTTACCTACTCGAGGACGAGAAGGAATTAAGCTTGGGGATGCTGATACGTCTCTGTCGTATCTATAATCTTTGATTGTTCCATGACAATATTCTAGAACTTCCATATACTTTTTGGCAACTTTCTATACTCCCTCCATCCGAAAATACTTGTCATCAAAATTGATAAAAAGGGATGTACCTAGTACTAAAGTACAACTAGATACATCTCCTTTTATCCATTTTGATGACAAGTATTTCCGGACGGAGGGAGTACTATTTTTGGGACTAACATATTGATCCAGTGCCCAGTGCCAGTTCCTGTCTGTTGCATGTTTTTGGTTTCGCAGAATATCCATATCAAATGGAGTCCAAACGGGATAAAAACGGACAGAGAATTATTTTGAAATATTTGTGATTTTTGGGAAGAAAATCAACGCGAGACGGTGCCCGAGGTGGCCACGAGGGTGGGGCCCACGGCCACTCTAGGCAGGCGCGCCCCCACCCTCGTGGGCCACCCCGTAAGGCGGTTGATGTCCTTCTTTCGCTGCAAGAAAGCTAATATCCGGGTAGAGATCGTGTTCAAATTTCAGCCCAATCGGAGTTACAGATCTCCAGGAATATAAGAAATGGTGAAAGGGTAGAATCTGAGAACACAGAAACAGAGAGAGACAGAGAGACAGATCCAATCTCGGAGGGGTTCTCGCCCCTCCCATGCCATGGAGGCCAAGGACCAGAGGGGAAACCCTTCTCCCATCTAGGGAGGAGGTCAAGGAAGAAGAAGACGAAGGGGCCCCCTCTCCCCTTCTCTTCCAGTGGTGCCGGAACGCTGCCGTGGCCATCATCATCATCACCGCGATCTACTCCAACACCTCCGCCATCTTCACCAACATCTCCATCACCTTCCTCCCTCTATCTACAGCGGTCGACTCTCCGGCAACCCGCTGTACCCTCTACTTGAACATGGTGCTTTATGCTTCATATTATTATCCAATGATGTGTGTCATCCTATGATGTTTGAGTAGATTTTCGTTGTCCTATTGGTGGTTGATGAATTGTTATGATTGATTTAATTTGCTTGTGGTTATGTTGCTACCCTTTGGTGCCCATCATATGAGAGCGTGCGTGGATCACACCATAGGGTTAGTTGTATGTTGATAGGACTATGTATTGGAGGGCAAGAGTGACAGAAGCTTCAACCTAGCATAGAAATTGATGCATACGGGATTGAAGGGGGGCCAATATATCTTAATCCTATGGTTGGGTTTTACCTTAATGAACATTAGTAGTTGCGGATGCTTGCTAATAGTTCCAATCATAAGTGCATAGAATTCCAAGTAAGGGATGACATGCTAGCAGTGGCCTCTCCCACATAATACTTGCTATCGGTCTAGTAAAGTAGTCAATTGCTTAGGGGAAATTCCACAACTCCTACGACCACTTTTCCACACTCACTATATTTACTTTACAGTTTCTTTATATAAACAGCCCCTACTTTTTATTTACGTAATCTTTAGTATCTTGCAAACCTATCCAACAACACCTACAAAGTACTTCTAGTTTCATACTTGTTCTAGATAAAGCGAACGTCAAGCGTGCGTAGAGTTGTATCGGTGGTCGATAGAACTTGAGGGAATATTTGTTCTACCTTTAGCTCCTCGTTCGGTTCCACACTCTTACTTATCGTAAACTGTTGCAATCCCCTATACTTGTGGGTTATCAAGAGTTTCTGAACCTATGGTTCTCTTTCTTTAACGTGCTTCCTAGCAACGAAGTCTCTTTTATCATAACGTTGATTATTTGATTGTGGGTTATTAAGATCAACAGCAGGTTCAATCTCTACATCATTATCACTGATAGGTTGAGCATCAACATGAACATCATCATTAACATTATCACTAGGTTCATGTTCATTACCAGATTGTGTCTCAGCATCAGAAATAGAAATATCATTGGGATTCTCAGGTGTTCAGGTGTTTAAATAACAGGTTCACTAGAAGCAGGCAAAGTCCTATCATTTTTTCGTTTTCTTCCTCTTAGAAGGACTAGGTTCATCTACATTAGTTCTCTGAGAATCTTGCTCAATTCTCTTAGGATGGCCCTCAGGATACAAAGGTTCCTGAGTCATTCTACCTCCTCTAGTCATAACTCTAACAGCATTATCATTCTTCTTATTATTTAATTCATTGAGAAAAACATTCTGAGCTTTAAGTACTTGTTCTACTTGAGTGGTAACCATAGAAGCATGTTTACTAATGAGTTTAAGTTCACCTTTAACTCTAGACATATAATCACTCAAGTGTTCAATCATATAAGCATTACGTTTCAATTGTCTACCAACATAAGCATTGACTTTTCTTGTTTCACAATAAAATTATCGAACTCATCTAAGCTTTGACTAGCAAACTTAGTTGACGGGATTTCAGCTTTATCATATCTATAGAGAGAATTTACCTTTACTACCTGTGTCGATTTATCAAGACCATGTATTTCTTCAACAGACGGCATATTAAGACCATGTATTTCTTCAATAGGTGGTAAATTCTTAACATCTTCAGCTTTAATACCTTTTTCTTTCATAGATTTCTTTGCCTCTTGCATATCTTCGGGTCTAAGACATCGAATACCCCTTTTCTTCAGAGTTGGCTTAGGAGTTGGTTCAGGAAATGTCCAATTATTTTCATTAGTCAACATATTATTCAATAGCAATTCAGCTTGATCAACTATTCTTTCCCTGAAAACACAACCAGCGCAACTATCTAGGTAATCTCTGGAAGCATCGGTTAGTCCATTATAAAAGATATCGTCCATTATAAAAGATATCAAGTATTACATTTTTCTTAAGAGGATGATTAGGAAAAGCATTAAGTAATCGGAGAAGCCTCCCACAAGCTTGTGGGAGAATCTCTTCTTCAATTTGCACAAAATTATATATTTCCCTCAACACAACTTGTTTCTTATGAGCAGGAAAATATTTAGTAGAGAAGTAATAAATCATATCCTGGGGACTACGCACACAACCAGAATCAAGAGAATTAAACCATGTTTTAGCATCACCCTTAATTGAGAACGGAAATAATTTGAGGATATAATAATAGCGAGTTTTCTCTTCATTAGTGAACAGGGTGGCTATATCATTTAATTTAGTAAGATGTGCCACAACAGTTTGAGATTCATAGCCATAAAAAGGATCAGATTCAACCAAAGTAATTAACTCGGGATCGACAGAGAAATCATAATCCTTATCAGTAATAAAGATAGGTGAAGTAGCAAAAGTAGGGTCATATTTCATTCTAGCATTCACAGATTTTTCTATCAGCTTAGCTAGTAATTTCTTAAGATTAGATCTATCGATGCAAGCAAGAAAGTCTCTAGCAGTTTCTTAATCCATAAAAGAACCCTCAGGCACAACAGGCAATTCATATCTAGGGGGAGAATCTTCATCATCACTTTCATCAATATTATCATATTCAATAATTTCATTCTCTCTAGCACTACCAAGTTGTGCATCAAGATATTCACCTAGTGGCACAGTAGTATCAAGCATAGAAGTAGTTTCATCATAAATATCACACATAGCAGAAGTAGCATCATCAATAACATGCGACCTATCGGAATCAATAGCAGCAATAGGTGTCACAAGTTTACTCATAACAGAAGGTGAATCAAGTGCAGAGCTAGATGGCAGTTCCTTACCTCCCCTCGTAGTTGAGGGATAAATTTTGGTTCTTTGATCTTTCAAGTTCTTCATAGTGATCAACAAATATAAATCCCAAGTGACTCAAAGAATAGAGCTATGCTCCCCGGCAACGGCGCCAGAAAATAGTCTTGATAACCCACAAGTATAGGGGATCGCAACAATTTTCGAGGGTAGAGTATTCAACCCAAATTTATTGATTCGACACAAGGGGAGCCAAAGAATATTCTCAAGTATTAGCAGCTGAGTTGTCAATTCAATGACACCTGGATAACTTAATATCTGCGGCAAAGTATTTAGTAGCAAAGTAATATGATAGTAGCGGTAACAGTGGCAAAAGTAACGGTAGCAGTTTTGGTTTTATAGTGATTGTAACAGTAGCAACGGAAAAGTAGATAAGCGGAGAACAATATATGAAAAGCTCGTGGGCATTGGATCGGTGATGGAGAATTATGTCGGATGCAATTCCTTATGTAAAAGTTATAACCTAGGGTGACACAGAACTAGCTCCAGTTCATCAATGTAATGTAGGCATGTATTCCGAATATAGTCATACGTGCTTATGGAAAAGAACTTGCATGACATCTTTTGTCCTACCCTTCCGTGGCAGCGGGGTCCTATTGGAAACTAAGGGATATTAAGGCCTCCTTTTAATAGAGTACCGGACCAAAGCATTAGCACTTAGTGAATACATGAACTCCTCAAGCTACGGTCATCACCGGTAAGTGTCCCGATTATTTTCACTTCGGTGTTAACGGATCATAACACATAATAGGTGACTATAGACTTGCAAGATAGGATCAAGAACACAAATATATTCATGAAAACATAATAGGTTCAGATCTGAAATCATGGCACTCGGGCCCTAGTGACAAGCATTAAGCATAGCAAAGTCATAGCAACATCAATCTCAGAACATAGTAGATACTAGGGATCAAACCCTAACAGAACTAACTCGATTACATGGTAAATCTCATCCAACTCATCACCGTCCAGCAAGCCTACGATGGAATTACTCACGCACGGCGGCGAGCATCATGAAAGCGGTGATGGAGGAAGGTTAATGATGACGATGGCGATGGATCCCCCTCTCCGGAGCCCCGAACGGACTCCAGATCAGCCCTCCCCAGAGAGTTTAGGGCTTGGCGGCGGCTCCGTATTGTAAAACGCGATGAATCCTTCTCTCTGATTTTTTTCTCCCGGAACACGAATATATGGAGTTGGAGTTGAGGTCGGTGGAGCACCAGGGGGCCCACGAGGCAGGGGGCGCGCCCAGGGGGGTAGGCGCGCCCCCACCCTCGTTGACAGGGTGTGGGCCCCTTGGCCTTGATTCTTTCGCCAATATTTTTTATTAATTCCAAAAATAATCTCCGTTGATTTTCAAGTCATTTCGAGAACTTTTATTTCTGCAAAAAAAGAACACCATGGCAATTCTGCTAAAAACAACGTCAGTCCGGGTTAGTTCCATTCAAATCATGCAAGTTAGAGTCCAAAACAAGGGCAAAAGTGTTTGGAAAAGTAGATACGACGGAGACGTATCAATCGCCATCGTCAGCAGTGTTGGGGAAGTCATTTTCCTCAAAGCTGAAGATTGACTTGCTGACGAAAGCTGTAGCGAGGGCTAGGCTCGCCACACCAGAGTCTGACTCCTCAGATGCCTCGTCTTCCTCATTTTCCTCAGATTCAGCTTCAGAGTCCATTTCCTTGCCAATGAATGCCCGAGCCTTTTTGGAGCTGCTCTTCTTGTGTGATGAATACTTCGGAGATCTTGACAAATTCATCACTGAGGAAATTCAAGGCGAGGAATTTCCTAAGTCACGAACGACTAGCAGCAGAATAAGTACTTAGATGCAAGCGTAACAGAGCAGTAGCACAATCACTACTGCATGATACTACTAATGCGACACTATGATTAGAGAGCCTTTGAAAAAATTGTGTGCGATGCAATAATCGCAAACAGTGGTGTAAAAACCCCATCAAAAAAGGTGCAAAACGTTTGCGACGGTGAAGCCATCAAACACGGTTCATATTTTAGTTGCGTGTGCGATGCAGGACACATGGTTAATCCATTCAAACTGTCTACGATGAGGCAGAACAACAGAAACGGGCAGCCATAACAATGTGTGTGCGATGCAGGACACACAGTTAATCCATTCGAACTGTTTGCGATGAGGTAGAACAACAGAAACGGGCAGCCATATGAATGTGTGTGTGATATACGGCATACGGTTAGCTCAGACGAACTATTTTCGATTAGGGAACACAACAAAAAGGTTCAACTTAACAAGATGTGTGTGATATGCGGCATACAGTTCACCTGGATGAACTATTTGCGATGAGCCAAAAGAACACAAATGAGTCGTGTAAATAAGACGTGTGTGATACATGGCAAACAGCCGACTCGGATGAACTGTTTGCGATGAGAAATTACAACACAGGCGGTCAATACAGTTACTTCGTGTACGATTCTGTGTGTACAAAAAACTTTGAAAAATGCAAACTATTTGCTTGCGGTGGCGGAGTATCGCACACGATGCGTCTGCGAGTACTCGTGTGCGATGATTAGTATGTTACACATACGTTTCCTTATGTTAACATGTGTGTGAATTTGCAATATGGACAGTTAATATGCAAATGCCTTTCGGACATCGAGCACACGCTTAAAATCAATGAACTATGTACGATACTAATACTTCCCATGAAAGCTTATGAACTTTGGTAACAATATTTGAGTAACATATATATGGTGGTTACACTAGTCGACAAAAGGAGGATCTTCGTAACAAGGTTTTGACAACCATATCCATATCTACATACTTAACATAGTAACAACTATCACATTTTAAGAGGCTAAGGGCCAACAACCATATGGTCCATATCTACATACTTAACATATATAGTAACAACCAGCAGATTTTAAGAGGCCGAGGTCCAACAACCACAACTATCCACTGGAAGTAGCTTGATCACGGCGACTCGGCATCTCATCAATGAAAAGGAAGAGCCCTCCTGTGCCTTGGTAGAGCATGAGTAGAACAGTGTCTCCAATTTTTCATTATGGATGCATTGCCACGAGAAGCGAGAACTTGTTAATTTGAATGGTTCCATTTCTGCGGGAAATGCAATACCTTGCAATCACTTTGGTGTTATTAGCAGGCACAAGTGTAATTCGGCCATGGCGGAAAATTGATCCAGGAACTGCTACAGGGGCAATTTCTATTGACATGTAGAATAAAAAACAATTGTAACATATCGTTGAAGATATATATAGTTTATGAGCATCAACATTAAAATAAGACTTTTTACTAGCATTTTGTGCACACAATTGGTCTTGTTCAGTGTGTGCACCATAGGTCTAATTAATCCCATCCAAAATCCAGAGTTCATACGATGTGCTATCTCTGTCAGATTATCAACAAAGTTTATGACATGCTTCAAGTCCTTCGAGTGAAATTTGGTATGCTTAGTAACATACAGATCGTTCACTATGCATCCAACGTATCTTGATTAAAAGGTGGAAAGGTGTTATTTATTCAGAACATGGCAGAAGAATATATAGCGTGCATAAATTGGTAAATAGAATTTGTTACTGCCTAGGAACGGAGTCAGAATATGATATCACAATTGGTTGCTTAAATAGTGATCAATTGGTTGCTTAAATAGTAATATGACAACATGGAGAAAGTTGAGAGGGCACTAACCTCGATCAGACTTTGATCGGCTAATGATGATGGGGAAGTAAACATCCATGTTAATTAGACTAGGCTGTGGTGCACGCACTAGAATTTTATTGCCAGCTTTCAGTTCATAACACTTAGACATTTTTCTCCAAAGGTATGCATTAAAATAGGAGTGACCATCATTATTAAGTTTTACGCTAGACATCATTGTAAATCCATGTTGCGTTGTCAATATGACATCCTGGGAGTCATCAACAAAGTAAAGCCCAAGATTTCCTTCTACTCTTGTTCTTGCAAAGCAAGGGATGTACTGCTTGAAATGAAAATTAAGATCGTAAATTAGATATATTGAAATAACAGAGAAAGATGCAAATATGGGAGTAACTGATAGAACAGATCCATATATATAGATGAAAGCAAAGTACAAAAATATAGAATTAAAAATAGATAATGTAACAAAGATTTGATGCAAATATATAGATAATGTAGCAACAGACGGTATATGTTCACAAATTTAGGCCATGTCGATCGTGGTAGGTTGAGATTGAACATACCGAGCGCTCCCTGAAGTCATACGGAATGGTGAGATAGAACTTCGTTTCCCACTGGTCACGACCACAGTTGCCCGATTTGTGCTTGCACTGTGGACACATGAATGAACACCCACGAATCAGCTAGAACAAAAATGATTCCACGACGATTTCCGCCGGTTGATTAACAGTGACGGACGGACTGCGATAAGAGATGAGTGCATATTTTGCTAATTAAGTTGATTACCTTCTCCATGAGAAAAATCCCCGGCCCAATCCCGCAGAAAAACCCCTGTCGACCAGAGTCTAGAATGTCGGTGCAAATAGGCGGCGGAAAGTGGTAGGGGCGAAATCCGGTGCCGTTTGGAGCGCGACCTACACACGCCGCCAACAACCGTCGAGCTTAGGGTGTAGACTTGCGGAGGAGTCCGCGGCGAGTGAGTGGGGATGAAGTGGGTGAGGGTATTCTTTTTTCCTTTTGCATATGTGAGTTAACACACATGATTCACAGAGGCGACGGAGATGAATCGTGTGCGATAGTAAATCACCGAGATTGAATGGGAATCCAAATTTCCTTTCTCCTTCATCCATGAGTTTTTTTCTATGATGAACATAAACCATGCTAATCACAGTGTTCAAATTTGACACTTTTGTGGGTTCATTTACAATATTTAGGGGATTATGTGCATTTTGTAGGCATTAATGCACATGATTCATATTCAAACAATCGGTGCATCAAACAGTGCACAAGAACGGTCTGGAAAAACCATACTCGTGGTATTTAGTAATTTCTCAGGCCTTTTGCAAGGAATGGGCAGAGATTTCAATGGAATGTGTGGCAATAGTCAACCACAAATGCGTTATTTACTAGGTTATCAACTATAGAACAATGAAATATGTGCTTGAAAAACATGACGGCTGGCATGGTGCCATGGTATGGCCACACCATGCCCTGGTTAAAAAGATGAGAAGGTTTGATTTATGTCGTCATGGACGCCCTTCATAAATCGAACCATCACCGAGGAAGTTCAATGCTTTCGAGAGGGAAATCACCAAGATTGAAGGGGAATCCAAATTTCCATCCTATTTTGTCATTCAGTTTTTTTCCAACGATCAACATACCGCCTCAAATGCAACATGTTCAAATTTGACATTTTTTCGAACTCATTTACTACATTTAGGGGATTATGTGTATTTTCTAGGCATTAATTATGCACATAATTCAAATTCGAACAATCGGTGCATGAAAAGGTGCACAAGAATGGTCTGGAAAACCATGCTCGTGTTATTGAGTACATTATCATGCCTTTTACAAGAAATGGGTAGATATTTCAAGGAAATGTGTGGCAATAGTCAACCATAAACGCATCGTTTACTAGGTTAACAACTATACAAAAATGAAATACATGCTTGGAAAACATGACGCCTGGTGTGGTGCCATGGTATGACCTCACCGTGCCCTGGTAAAAATATCTTCATGCACGCCTTTCATAAAACGAACCATCACCGAGGAATTTTCACGGTTTCGAGGGGGAAATCACCAAGATTGAAGGGGGGTCCAAATTTCCTTTGTCCTTTGTCCACGAGTTTTTTCTATGATGAACATACAACCTGCAAATCACCGTGTTCAAATTTGGCACTTTTCCGGGTTCATTTGCCATATTTAGGGGATTATGTGCATTTCCTAGGCATTAATGCACATAATTCAAGTTCAAACAATCGGTGCATGAAAGGGTCCACAAGAACGGCCTGGAAAACCATGCTCGTGCCATTTAGTAAATCCGCATGCCTTTTACAAGGAATAATGGATAGATATTCCGATGAAATGTGTGGCAATAGTCAACCACAAATGTTTGTTTGTTGGGGTTTAACCTATAGAAAAAATGAAATAGATGCTTAAAAAACATGACACCTGACATGGTGCCATGGTATGACCTCACCATGCCCTGATAAAAATTTGAGAAGGTTTGTCTCATGCCATCATGCACGCCCTTCATAAATCGAACCATCACCGAGGAAGTTCCATGCTTTCAAGAGAGAAATCCCCAAGATTGAAGGGGAATCCAAATTTTTGTCCTAGTTTGTCATTCAGTTTTTTCAAATGATCAACATACCGCCTCAAATGCAACGTGTTCAAATTTGACATTTTCCCGGGCTCATTTACCATATTTAGGGGATTATGTGCATTTTCTAGGTATTAATGGACATAATTCAAATTTGAACAATCGATGCATGAAAAGGTGCACAAGAACGGTCTGGAAAACCATGCTCGTGTTATTGAGTACATTCTCATGCCTTTTACAAGGAATGGGCAGATATTTCAAGGAAATGTGTGGCAATAGTCAACTATAAACACGTCGTTTACTTGGTTAACAACTATACAAAAAATGAAACACATGGTTGGAAAACATGACGCCTGGCATAATGTTGTAGAATATGATATGTTTGATTCCTTGCAACAGTATTGCGATATAAAGGTGGTGATATTAGAGTCGTGCAAGTTGAGTAATTGTGAAATTGAGAAATACTTGTGTTGAGGTTTGCAAGTCCCGTAGCATGCACGTATGGTAAACGTCGTGTGACAAATTTGAAGCATGGGGTGTTCTTTGATTGCTTTCCTTATGAGTAGCGGTCGGGGACGAGCGATGGTATTTTCCTACCATTCTATCCCCCTAGGGGCATGCGTAGTAGTACTTTGCTTTGAGGGCTAATAAACTTTTGCAATAAGTATATGAGTTCTTTATGACTAAGGTGAGTCCATGAATTATACACACTCTCACCCTTCCATCATTGCTAGCCTCTTCGGCACCGTGCATTGCCCTTTCTCACCTCGAGAGTTGGTGCAAACTTCGCTGGTGCATCCAAACCCCGTGATACGATACACTCTATCACACATAAGCCTCCTTATATCTTCCTCAAAACAGCCACCATACCTACCTATCATGCCATTCCGAGATATATTGCCATGCAACTTCCATCATCATATATATGACTTGAGCATTTGTTGTCATATTGATTTGCATGATCGTAAGATAGCTAGCATGATGTTTTCATGGCTTGTCCGTTTTTTGATGTCATTGCTATGCTAGATCATTACACATCTCGGTACACCGCCGGAGGCATTCATATAGAGTCATATCTTTGTTCTAGATATCAAGTTGTAATATTGAGTTGTAAGTAAATAAAAGTGTGATGATCATCATTATTAGAGCATTGTCCTAGTGAGGAAAGGATGATGGAGACTATCATTCCCCCACAAGTCGGGATGAGACTCCGGACAAAAAAATAAAAAAAAGAGAAAAAGAGAAAGGCCCAAAAAAGAGAGAAGGCCCAAAAACAAAAAACAAAAAATGAGAGGAAAAGAGAGAAAGGGCAATGTTACTATCCTTTTACCACACTTGTGCTTCAGAGTAGCACCATGTTCTTCATATAGAGAGTCTCTTGAGTTAACACTTTCATATACTAGTGGGAATTTCCATTATAGAACTTGGCTTGTATATTCCAACGATGGGCTTCCTCAAATGCCCTAGGTCTTCATGAGCAAGCAAGTTGGATGCACACCCACTTAGTTTCAGTTTGAGCTTTCATATACTTATAGCTCTAGTGCATTCGTTGCATGGCAATCCCTACTCCTCACATTAACATCAATTGACGGGCATCTCCACAGCCCGTTGATTAGCCGCGTCGATGTTCAATTTATGAAAAGCGCGTATCACGACATAAGAAAAACATTTTCCAATTTTTACTAGGGCATGGTGAGGCCATACCATGGCACCATGCCATGCGTCATGTTTTCCAACCATGTGTTTCATATTTTGTATAGTTGTTAACCCAGTAAACGATGCATTTATGGTTGACTATTGCCACACATTTCCTTGAAATATCTGCCCATTCCTTGTAAAAGGCATGAGAATGTACTCAATAACACGAGCATGGTTTTCCAGACCGTTCTTGTGCACCTTTTCATGCACCGATTGTTCAAATTTGAATTATGTCCATTAATACCTAGAAAATGCACAAAATCCCCTAAATATGGTAAATGAGCCCGGGAAAATGTCAAATTTGAACACGTTGCATTTGAAGCGGTATGTTGATCGTTGGAAAAAACTGAATGAAAAACTAGGACGAAAATTTGGATTCCCCTTCAATCATAAATTTTTTGATGTGGAATACTACCTAGGATAATATTGATCACATATCTAATCATGGCATGAATATTAAGATACGAGTGATTCAAAGCAATAGTCTATCATTTGACATAAAAACAATAATACTTCAAGCCTACTAATAAAGCAATCATGTCTTTTCAAAATAACAAGGCCAAAGAAAGTTATCCCTACAAAATCATATAGTCTGGCTATGCTCCATCTTCACCACATAAAATATTCAAATCATGCACACCCCCGTTGACAAGACGAGCAATTCGTTCATACTTTTTAACGCGCTTCAGCTTTTTCAACCCTCACGCAATACATGAGTGTGAGCCATGGACATAGCACTATAGGTGGAATAGAATATGATGATGGGGGTTGTGTGGAGAAGACAAAAAGGGAGAAAGTCTCACATTGACGTGGCTAATCAATGGGCTAGGGAGATGCCCATCAATTGATGTCAATGTGAGGAGTAGGGATTGCCATGCAACGGATGCATTAGAGCTATAAGTGTATGAAAGTTCAAACTGAAACTAAGTGGGTGTGCATCCAACTTGCTTGCTCATGAAGACCTCGGGCATTTGAGGAATCCCATCATCGGAATATACAAGCCAAGTTCTATAATGAAAATTCCCACTAGTATATGAAAGTGATAACTCTAGAGCCTCTCTATATGAAGAACATGGTGCTACTCTGAAGCACAAGTGTAGTAAAAGGATAGTAACATTGCCCCTTCTCTCTTTTTCTCTCATTTTTTTTGTTTTTTTAGTGGGCTTCTTTGGCCTCTCTTTTTTACTTGGGCTTCTTTGGCCTCTTTTATTTTGATAACCTCACATGGGACAATGTTCTAATAACGATGATCATCACACTTTTATTTACTTACAACTCAATATTACAACTCGATATCTAGAACAAAGATATGACTCTATGAATGCCTCCGGCAGTGTACCGGGATGTGCAATGATCTGTAGCGACCCGACCTCAGATGGTCAAGTCTCTGTGCTTCAGTGTCATCCCTGGATCGGTAATGCTGACACACACGGTACTCGAAGGATTTATAACAGAGTAGCAATCACACACTTATTACATCAAATGTCTCAAGAGAGAACTAATTACAATAATATGGCTTAAGGCCATCTAATGCGATAACAGCGGAAGGCTTGGAAGATAAAGTGAGTCCATCAACTCCAACGGCATAGCTGAGCTGCACGGCAACGACCTAACGAACCTTACTCCTCGTCTGAAAAGACTGCAACATAATACGTTGCAGCCCGAAAACGGGTCAGCACATGGAATATGCTGGCAAAGTAACACAGTAGAGCAAGAACAGAATAATGCTGTCACTACATGCATATTTGGCTGGTGGAAAGCTCTATGGTTTATAGTTTTTGCGAAAAGCCAATTTTCCCTACAACAAAGGAATAGATTTTAATTTTACTATCATGATAGTTGAAACATCATTGAGAAGGTTCCTCCAACTCAATCTCAATTAAAGTGATTAACAACCCAACAGTATTAATTAAAAGTGATGAGATACATGGGATAACCCAATTACTAGATACTCAAGAATTGTCCATAACCGGGGACACGGCTAACCATGATTAGATTGTACACTCTGCAGAGGTTTGCGCACTTTTCCCCACAAGACTCGATCTCCTCCATTGGATTTCTCGCACTACAGAGTGTTTGAGAAACGGATGACCGAGACACGGTCTTTCAGAAACATTAACTCTCTACTCCGGACAGACCATACCAAACCTACATCCCACTACCTGCTGATCTGCCTCTTCAAGAGCTTCATGTAACTTACTCAACTATGCTAGAGCCCATAATAGCTTGTGGCTGCACACGGAAGTTTCTAGCATGAATCATCTCAGTTCCCTTTGAGCCTCGGTGGCGGTCCATAGGAAGATCACACGGGTACTCCAGGATTTTCAAAAAATACAGGCAACACTGGGTACTCCAGGTGCCTCAATCCACCAAGTTGTTAATTTAAGTTGCCACCTTAAGTTGAACCATTAATTAACTACTCACATCTGTCATGGATTTCACTCAAACCCAAACCAAGTCTACGAGCATAGCATAGCATAGTAATATAAGCAACGCATAGAGTAACTCCGAAGGGTTTGAATGTAACAGGGCAATAGGTTCTACATCAACAACTACTTCCCAACCCACAAGTTAATGACATACTAATCATGCAATGTTTGAGGATTGGAACTAATGCATAAAAACTAGGTGATAAAAGGGGTATGATCAAAGTGTTACATGCCTTGCTGACGATCTGCGAAACCTAGAGACTCGTAGTAGCACGCTTCGCACTCTGGGTGTTCTATCGCAAGCAAACAATAGCATACATAAGTAACGGGCTACAATGCATAAGCAAAAACTCAAATAAAAGAGGTTGACCAGAAAGTTCAAATTAAGAACTCCGGTACGCAAAAAGAATCAAATCAAACGGAGCAACGAAACTCAAACGGCGAAAGAAAGAAGCTTCGTTTACTAATCTGAGACTAGGTCAAATTTTATAGTAGCAAAAACTTGTTTGAGTTGGTTAAACGGAAAGAGGGTTTCGAGACAAAACTCCAGGCGCTTGAATCACCTGATTCCGACTAACGAGCGAAAAGAAGAACAGAAACTAAGATCGGATCAGAAATCGCGATCAGAGAAAATCACGGGATAAATCCAATAAAAGAAAACTAATGAACAGATTAACGGACGAGCGTTCGTTAGTTTTAACTAACGGGCAAAAACCGTTCGTTAAAATGAACATACGGACGAACGTCCACTAACTAGAAGAACCGAAAAAAACTGGCGAATTCGAAAAAACGGATCTAGGGTTTTCTAAAAAAACGATCGGTTTAAAAAAACCGGGTGCAACCTCCGGCGGGGGCTCCGGCAAGGCGAGGTGGCGGGGTGGCGGCTTGTGGGGCGGCGGCGGCTTGCGGGGGCGGCGGCGGCGGCGTTCGGCGGCGGCAGCGGCTTAGCGCGGCGGCGGCTAGCGCGGGCGGCGGGGAAGGGGGGCTCGGGCGGCGCGTATATAAAGGGGGCGGGGCGGCTTGGACTAGGGGCCAAGGCGGCGGCGGTGGAGTCCGGCTCGGACTCCTCGTCCGAGTCGGCGGCGGCGGCGCGCGCGCGGGGAAGGCGGCGGCGGCGGCCTGGCTCGGCTGGGCCTTAGGCCCAGTCAGGCACGGGAACCCTTTTTTTAAAAAGAAAAATAATTTCGCCGACAGAAGAAAAATCCTAGAAAAATTAATAAATATCTAAAAATGCCAAAATAAATTTCACCGTCTAAATAAATATTTAGAACAAGATGAACATTTTCTTGGCCCTGAAATGCAATTTTGAAAATGTGCAATTTTTCTAATGCAAACAAAATTGCAAATAAAATCCAAATAAAACAAATATTTGATTTTATTATTTTTCCTCCAATATTTCATTTATTTTGGAGAAGTCATATTATCTCCTCTCTTGTATTTAGATATGAAATATTTTCGGAGAGAAAAATAATTAAAACCAAAATCCTTGTTTCAAAATTTGATAAAAGAATCAAATATGAAAACCGGGAAATCCCCAACTCTCTCCGAGGGTCCTTGAGTTGCTTAGGATTTTTGAGGATTACGGAACGGAAAAGCAATAAAACATGATATGCAATGATGACTATGTATAACATTCTAAATTGAAAATTTGGGATGTTACATGATCTAGCGTAGCAATGACATCAAAAAACGGACAAGCCATGAAAACATCATGCTAGCTATCTTACGATCATGCAAAGCAATATGACAATAAATGCTCAAGTCATGTATATGATGATGATGGAAGTTGCATGGCAATATATCTCGGAATGGCTATGGAAATGCCATAATAGGTAGGTATGGTGGCTGTTTTGAGGAAGATATAAGGAGGCTTATGTGTGATAGAGTGTATCGTATCATGGGGTTTGGATGCATCGGTGAAGTTTGCACCAACTCTTCAGGTGAGAAAGGGCAATGCATGGTACCGAAGAGGCTAGCAATGATGGAAGGGTGAGAGTGCGTATAACCCATGGAGTCAACATTAGTCATAAAGAACTCACGTACTTATTGCAAAAATCTATTAGCCATCGAAACAAAGTACTACGCGCATGCTCCTAGGGGGATAGATTGGTAGGAAAAGACCATCGCTCGTCCCTGACCGCCACTCATAAGGAAGACAATCAATGAATGAATCATGCTCCGACTTCATCACATAATGGTTCACCATACGTGCATGATACGAGAATCACAAACTTTAACACAAGTATTTCTACAATCCACAACTACCCACTAGCATGACTCTAATATCACCATCTTTATATCACAAAACTATTGCAAGGAATAAAACACATCATATTCCGTGATCTACAAGTTTTATGTAGGATTTTATGACTAACCATGTGAATCAACAATTCATGTCATCTCTCTAAATAGATATAAGTGAAGAAAGAGAGTTTAATTCTTTCTACAAAAGATATGTCCACACTCTAACAAATATAAGTGAAGCAAAAGAGCATTCTACAAATGGCGGTTTTCTATGTGAAGAGAAACAGGCAATCCAAACTTCAAATGATATAAGTGAAGCACATGAAGCATTCTATAAAGCCTTACTCAAAAGATTTAAGTGAAGTGCAATGAGTATTCTATAAATCAACTATGGAATATCTCATACCATCATGGTGCATAAAAGAAAAGTGAAAACTAAATGCAAAATACGCTGCAAGATTTGCACATATCGCATGAACGAAACGAATCCGAAAACATACTGATACTTGTTGAACAAAGATGGGATGCCTTCCGGAGCATCCCCAAGCTTAGACGCTTGAGTCTCCTTGAATATTTACTTGGGGTGCCTTGGGCATCCCCAAGCTTGAGCTCTTGCCTCTTCTACTTCTCCTAATATCGAGACCTCCTCGAACTTCGAACACTTCATCCACACAAAACTCAACAGAAAGTTCGGTAAGATCCGTTAGTATAATAAAGCAAATCACTACTCTAAATACTGTTGCAAACCAATTCATATTTTTTTGCATTTTATCTACTGGAATATAACTTTTTGATGGTTTAATACACTGATAGAAATCGATAGTTTCATCAAAACAAACAAACTATGCATCAAAAACAGAATCTGTCTTAAACAGGACAGTCTGTAGTAATCTGAACATTCACCATACCTCTGGTACTCCAAAAATTCTGAAAAAATAAGGAAAAATTAAAAAAATTGTATGGAAAGACAGTGCAAAAGTTTCAGAACCGTTTAACGTTCTAGTAAAAAAATGTAAAATCACGCACTACAGCCAAAATTTCTGTTCTGCACCGCAGAAACCAACAAGCAATGTAAACATCCTAAAGGCAAATCTTGGCACATTATTTTTATAATACAAAGGAATTGTACAAGGGGATAATTATTTTTGTCGAAAATTTTCTGTAATCAAGATTCACAAAGTTTCTGTGAGCATGAACAAAGTTCAAGGAGCTCCCCCACTTCAACAATGCTTGTCTCTCTCACTTTGACTTTCCTTTTTGAAAAGTTTTGGGTTCCCTCTCTTTATTTTTTTGTTTTAAACTATATAAAAGCACTCAACAGAAATAAATGACTCTCTAAAACTTCCGGGTTGTCTCACTAGCAGCAGTTTCTTTAAATCCATTAAGCTAGGCATATAGTGCTCAAGTAATGAATCCACCCGAATCCCAAGGTATATCAAAGCCAATTTTAATTAACAATGACTAGGAAAATTGCCCGTGCGTTGCAACGGGAGAAAGAAAATCAAGGTAATATGTTCTCGTACGATGTTGCTCCAACTTTTTTCTAGAGGGCCTAGTTGTTCAAACTCAGCGGATATTACATATGTGCTCGTATTCATATGTACCAGCCCAATAAGTATGGCTCGAGACATAATATAATTTAGGACAGTGAATAAAACTTGGAGGCTGGATATAATGAAATTATTGTACCACACCAAATTAATTTCAACAGAGATACGGCCAACCTCGGTGAATAGGGACAAGGTTGTAGTGTTATACCTTTTTTGCGAATTGTAGTGCTATACCTTGTTGTTGGCCCTTGTTGGTAGCGATGGTCCTCGTCAAATCCTCAGTCACTTGCAAACTACAGTAGAAAGAATTTCATATCCGCATGTTCTTTTAGTTTCCTTTCTTGAATTTACAAACGGTTTTACATGTGTCTATACATTCCTTAGCTTTATTTATCAGGTCAGTTTGGTAGGATACAGCCATATTAATTTCTACTGAATTGTGTAATCAAAAAAGGGGGAAGAGGCGCACCACAAAGTATAGATTCTACATTTGCTAGATAGGTAAGTAATGTAGTCAATAACTTTTACTCTTTACTAATTCAGTATCAGTAAGGTTTATGGCATGGTACTAAGCAAACCGTTGTAGGTTGTTTCTATTTGCAACAATATAGCCCTAGTGCCGAATGAAAGCTACACGAAGGACCTTCCCAACTCAGAACAATCACTATTCAAGGTCACATTGACACATTAATGAATATGCACCTGAACTAATAGTATGAAATTAGATTGGAACATATCTAGTTTTTTACCAGAAGAACATATCTAGTATTTGCAAAAATATATATCAAAATAGCACGCATTTAGTTTAAACATGACAATTGTTGTGATTTCTAAATTGATGTGGCTACATTCTATTAGTGTCTTGGTATGAGTGAGAAATATCTAGTCTAAAAAGACAACACATAAATGAGAGCCTAAAAAGGAGTATTATTCAAATTATGTGCATCACATGCACAGCGGCGTGCAGCCATTTGGTAAATAGTCGAATTATAAGAATGAACTTGTATGTTGTGCCACTCGTAGAGGCACCAAGCTTAATTGTTCCTGGCAATAAAGCTGGCACCACCTCTCCTGAAACAGATTCACATATATAAAAGAAAAGGGCTAATAGTAGGAGGCTTCTTCTTTGATCTCATCAACCGGATGTTCATTTTCTGGCTGCATCCAAATGATTGAAATGGAAGTATATCTAGAAGGTACAATAACTATGGTGACATCTACTGATCTGAGAAGTTGATTCAATAAAGAGTCTGGGGACATAAGATGTTGTGGTTGTATTTAGGTTCTGTAGCATGTAGGTGAGCAAATTCATCATATCAATATAAATATGAATCGACATGATAGAAACATACCACTTGAGTAGAGAGTGTAGCAGCTAGTGCTTCAGTCTTTTCTGAGTACTCACCGAGTGAGATTTTGAAACACTAGATCAAGAATTAAACTCATGAACCAACATGTTCAGATCATGTGGAGGTACAAATAGACATTAGAAGGTAACTTTCTTTGCTTCATGCATTACTCCAACCAGACATTCTCATCATCAAAATGTAGTGTAATAAATGGAAGGTCATCAAAATTTTAGTCTGAACCTCGTATACTTACATATACAGTATCCTGGTTTCATGGACAATTTGGTAATACATCCAAAAGTGAAAGAGTAATCAGATTTTGTAAGGATACATTAGCTAGTGCACACACGCTCATACCATGACCTACATAAAGCTACTCGGTGTTAAAACGCACCTTCGTCAGTCTGGGCATTGGAGAGAGAGAGAAAGATCCTCCTTGGAGCTGCGGCGATGGGTGCAACTATTGTCGTGCCAATTACTTGTCAAGATGAGCTGCTTGAGTTCAGACACATATATAAAAGAATAGGGCATCAACACAAAGTAAGTTTCCTTTGCACTCTTATGTTTGTAATACACGACTATGATGGTGTCTCTGTAGGCCTCATTTGCACAAAAATTATAAGTTATGGATGCTTATTGCACTCCTTTCTTGACATCGGTCAAACTCCTTTTATCCAAACTTACTTAACATCGATCAGACTTCTTTTCCCCAAACTTAGGAGCATGCATATATGACAGGAAGTTGCAGCAATCCGGCGAGAGGTTGGTGCCTACAATGTGGTGCCCTGAGGATGGCGCAAGAAGCTGTCTCCTGGATGCAAACCTACATGACTGCTTGATAATAATCTATGGGGAAGTTAACAATACGCCTCAGATAAAAAAATGTGAGAGCGTTTCTCTGTTTTGCACCTGCAAGTACCTGGTGTGTCTCCGACACAAGGATGCAGACAGAGTGTTTGAATGGGGAATGCCACGCAGCGCAAGCATCCAAAATTCTGTCGGATGAGGCGCCCTGATCTAGAAGTCACAAGAATATATATAACAACTATCAATTGCCGGTCAAATAACTAAATTGTTCTCTCGCTTCAAGCAATAATGAATAGCAAGAAATTAGGAATACTTGTTGGAAATATGCCCTAGAGGCAATAATAAAATGGTTCTTATTATATTTCTTTATTCATGATAATTGTCTATTGTTCATGCTATAATTGTGTTATCCGGAAATCGTAATACATGTGTGAATACATAGACCACAACACGTCCCTAGTGAGCCTCTAGTTGACTAGCTCGTTGATCAAAAGATAGTCATGGTTTCCTGACTATGGACATTGGATGTCATTGATAACAGGATCACATCATTAGGAGAATGATGTGATGGACAACACCCAATCCTAAGCTTAGCTCAAAGATCATGTAGTTCGTTTGCTGTAGCTTTTCTGAATGTCAAGTATCATTTCCTTAGACCATGAGATTGTGCAACTCCCGGATACCGTAGGAGTGCCTTGGGTGTGCCAAACGTCACAACGTAACTGGGTGACTATAAAGGTACATTACAGGTATCTCCGAAAGTGTCTGTTGGGTTGGCACGAATCGAGACTGGGATTTGTCACTCCGTATGATGGAGAGGTATCTCTGGGCCCACTCAGTAATGCATCATCATAATGAGCTCAATGTGATCAAGTGGTTGATCACGGGATCATGCATTACGGTACGAGTAAAGTGACTTGCCGGTAACGAGACTGAACAAGGTATTGGGATACCGACGATCGAGTCTCGGGCAAGTAACGTACCGATTGACAAAGGGAATTGTATACGGATTGATTGAATCCTCGACATAGTGGTTCATCCGATGAGATCATCGTGGAGCATGTGGGAGCCAACATGGGTATCCAGATCCCGTTGTTGGTTATTGACCGGAGAGTCATCTCGGTCATGTCTACATGTCTCCCAAACCCATAGGGTCTACACACTTAAGGTTCGGTGACGCTAGGGTTGTTAGGAAGACTTGTATGTGATTACCGAATGTTGTTCGGAGTCCCAGATGAGATCCCGGACATCACGAGGAGTTCCGGAATGGTCTGGAGGTAAAGATTTATATATGGGAAGTTGTCATACGGTCGCTGAAAAGGTTTGGGGGCATATCGGTATTGTACCGAGGCCACCGGAGGGGTTCCGGGGGTCCACCGGGAGGGGCCACCTCTTCCGGAGGGCCTTATGGGCTGTACGGAGAAGGGAACCAGCACAAGTGGGCTGGGGCGCCACACCCCCCTAGGGCCCATGCGCCTAGGGTTGGGGGAAACCCTAAGGGGGGCGCCCCCTTGCTTGGGGGGCAACCCCCCCTCCCCTTGGCCGCCCCCCCCCCTCTAGATCTCATCTAGAGGGGGACGGCCCCCTTCCCCCTTCCCCTATAAATAGAGGGGTGAGGGGAGGGCTGCACACAACATCCAAGGCGCAGCCCCTCCCCTCCCCAACACTTCTCCTCCTCCATAAGAGCTTGGCGAAGCCCTGCCGGAGTACTGCAGCTTCATCACCACCACGTCATCGTGCTGCTGTTGGAGCCCTCTTCCTCAACCTCTCCCTCCTCCTTGCTAGATCAAGGCGCGGGAGACGTCCTCGCTCCGTACGTGTGTTGAACGCGGAGGTGCCGTCCGTTCGGCGCTAGGATCTTCGGTGATTTGGGTCACGTCGAGTACGACTCCATCAACCTCGTTCTCTTGAACGCTTCCGCTCGTGATCTACAAGGGTATGTAGATGCACTCCTCTCTCCCTCGTTGCTAGACGACTCCATAGATTGATCTTAGTGATGCGTAGAAAATTTTAAAATTCTGCTACGTTCCCCAACAGTGGCATCATGAGCTAGGTCTATGCGTAGTTACTATGCACGAGTAAACACAAAGTAGTTGTGGGCGTCAATATTGTCAATTTGCTTGCCGTTACTAGTCTTATCTTGATTCGGCGGCATCGTGAGATGAAGCGGCCCGGACCAACCTTACACGTACGCTTACGTGAGACCGGTTCCACCGACTGACATGCACTAGTTGCATAAGGTGGCTGGCGGGTGTCTGTCTCTCCCACTTTAGTCGGATCGGATTCGATGAACAGGGTCCTTATGAAGGGTAAATAGAAATTGGCAATTCACGTTGTGGTTTTGGCGTAGGTAAGAAACGTTCTTGCTAGAAACCTATAGCAGCCACGTAAAAACTTGCAACAACAATTAGAGGACGTCTAACTTGTTTTTGCAGCAAGTGTTTTGTGATGTGATATGGACAAAGGATGTGATGAATGATATATGTGATGTATGAGATGATCATGTTCTTGTAATAGGAGTCACGACTTGCATGTCGATGAGTATGACAACCGGCAGGAGCCATAGGAGTTGTCTTTATTTATTTATGACCTGCGTGTCAACATAAACGTCATGTAATTACTTTACTTTATTGATAAAGCGTTAGCCATAGTAGTAGAAGTAATAGATGACGAGACAACTTCAAGAAGACACAATGATGGAGATCATGATGATGGAGATCATGGTGTCATGCCGGTGACAACAATGATCATGGAGCCCCGAAGATGGAGATCAAAGGAGCAAATGATATTGGCCATATCATGTCACTATTTGATTGCATGTGATGTTTATCATGTTTTACATCTTATTTGCTTAGAACGACGGTAGCTTAAATAAGATGATCCCTCGTAAAAATTTCAAGAAAGTGTTCCCCCTAACTGTGCACCGTTGCGAAGGTTCGTTGTTTCGAAGCACCACGTGATGATCGGGTGTGATAGATTCTAACGTTCGAATACAACGGGTGTAAGCCAGATTTACACATGCAATACACTTAGGTTGACTTGACGAGCCTAGCATGTACAAACATGGCCTCGGAACACAGAAGACCGAAAGGTCGAGCATGAGTCGTATAGAAGATACGATCAACATGAAGATGTTCACCGATGTTGACTAGTCCGTCTCACGTGATGATCGGACACGGCCTAGTTAACTCGGATCATGTTATACTTAGATGACTGGAGGAATGTCTATCTGAGTGGGAGTTCATTGAATAATTTGATTAGATGAACTTAATTATCATGAACTTAGTCTAAAATCTTTACAATATGTCTTGTAAATCAAATGGCCCACGTTGTCCTCAACTTCAACGCGTTCCTAGAGAAAACCAAGCTGAAAGACGATGGCAGCAACTATACGGACTAGGTCCGGAACCTGAGGATCATCCTCATAGCTGCCAAGAAAGATTATGTCCTAGAAGCACTGCTAGGTGACGCACCCGTCCCACAGAACCAAGACGTTATGAACGCTTGGCAGACATGTGCTGATGATTACTCCCTCGTTCAGTGTGGCATGCTTTACAGCTTAGAACCGGGGCTCGAAAAGCGTTTTGAGAGACACGGAGCATATGAGATGTTCGAAGAGCTGAAAATGGTTTTTCAAGCTCATGCCCAGGTCGGGAGATATGAAGTCTCCGACAAGTTCGTCAGCTGTAAGATGGAGAAAAATAGTTCTGTCAGTGAGCACATACTCAAAATGTCTGGGTTGCATAACCGCTTGACTCAGCTGGGAGTTAATCTCCCGGATGACGCGGTCATTGACAGAATCCTTCAGTCGCTTCCACCGAGCTACAAGAGCTTTGTGATGAACTTCAATATGCAGGGGATGGAAAAGACCATTCCTGAGGTATATTCAATGCTGAAATCAGCAGAGGTAGAAGTCAAAAAGGAACATCAACTGTTGATGGTGAATAAAACCACTAAGTTCAAGAAAGGCAAGGGTAAGAAGAACTTCAAGAAGGACGGCAAGGGAGTTGCCGCGCCCGGTAAGCAAGCTGCCGGGAAGAAGCCAAAGAATGGACCCAAGCCCGAGACTGAGTGTTTTTATTGCAAGGGAAGTGGTCACTAGAAGCGGAACTGCCCCAAATACTTAGCGGACAAGAAGGCCGGCATCACGAAAGGTATATGTGATATACATGTAATTGATGTGTACCTTACCAGTACTCGTAGTAGCTCCTGGGTACTTGATACCGGTGCAGTTGCTCACATTTGTAACTCAAAGCAGGAGCTGCAGAATAAACGGAGACTGGCGAAGGACGAGGTGACAATGCGCGTCGGGAATGGTTCCAAGGTCGATGTGATCGCCGTCGGCACGCTACCTCTACATTTACCTACGGGATTAGTTTTAAACCTCAATAATTGTTATTTAGTGCCAGCTTTGAGCATGAACATTGTATCAGGATCTCGTTTAATTCGAGATGGCTACTCATTTAAATCCGAGAATAATGGTTATTCTATTTATATGAGAGATATGTTTTATGGTCATGCTCCGATGGTGAATGGTTTATTCTTAATGAATCTCGAGCGTAATGCTACACATATTCATAGTGTGAATACCAAAAGATGTAAGGTTGATAATGATAGTCCCACATACTTGTGGCACTACCGCCTTGGTCACATAGGTGTCAAACGCATGAAGAAGCTCCATGCAGATGGACTTTTAGAGTCTCTTGATTACGAATCATTTGACACATGCGAACCATGCCTCATGGGTAAAATGACCAAGACTCCGTTCTCAGGAACAATGGAGCGAGCAACCAACTTATTGGAAATCATACATACTGATGTGTGCGGTCCAATGAGTGTTGAGGCTCACGGTGGCTATCGTTATGTTCTCATCCTCACTGATGACTTGAGTAGATATGGGTGTGTCTACTTAATGAAACACAAGTCTGAGACCTTTGAAAAGTTCAAGGAATTTCAGAGTGAGGTTGGGAATCAACGTGACGGGAAAATCAAGTTCTTGCGATCAGATCGTGGGGGAGAATACTTGAGTCACGAATTTGGCACACACTTAAGAATTTGTGGAATAGTTTCACAACTCATGCCGCCTGGAACACCTCAGAGTAATGGTGTGTCCGAACGTCATAATCGCACTCTATTAGATATGGTGCGATCTATGATGTCTCTTACCGATTTACCGCTGTCATTTTGGGGCTATGCTTTAGAGACTGCCGCATTCACTTTAAATAGGGCTCCGTCAAAATCCGTTGAGACGACACCGTATGAATTATGGTTTGGGAAGAAACCTAAGCTGTCGTTTCTAAAAGTTTGGGGATGCGATGCTTATGTCAAGAAACTTCAACCTGAAAAGCTCGAACCCAAGTCAGAAAAATGTGTCTTCATAGGATACCCTAAAGAAACTGTTGGGTATACCTTCTACCTCAGATCCGAAGGCAAGATCTTTGTTTCCAAGAATGGGTCCTTTCTAGAGAAAGTGTTTCTCTCGAAAGAAATAAGTGGGAGGAAGGTAGAACTTGATGAAGTATTACCTCTTGAACCGGTAAGTAGCGCAGCTCAAGAAAATGTTCCTGAGGTGCCTGCACCGACTAGAGAGGAAGTTGATGATGATGATCATGAAACTTCAGATCAAGTTGCTACTGAACTTCGTAGGTCCACAAGGACACGTTCCGCACCAGAGTGGTACGGTAACCCTGTCTTGGAAATCATGTTGTTAGACAACGGTGAACCTTCGAACTATGAAGAAGTGATGGCGGGCCCGGATTCCGACAAATGGCTGGAAGCCATGAAATCTGAGATAGGATCCATGTATGAAAACGAAGTATGGACTTTGACTGACTTGCCCGTTGATCGGCGAGCCATAGAAAATAAATGGATCTTTAAGAAGAAGACAGACACGGATGGTAATGTGACCATCTATAAAGCTTGGCTTGTCGCTAAGGGTTATCGACAAGTTCAAGGGGTTGACTACGATGAGACTTTCTCACCCGTAGCGAAGCTGAAGTCCGTCCGAATCATGTTAGCAATTGTTGCATTCTCTGATTATGAGATATGGCAAATGGACGTCAAAACGGCATTCCTTAATGGTTTCCTTAAGGAAGAGTTGTATATGATGCAGCCGGAAGGTTTTGTCGATCCTAAGAATGCTGACAAGGTGTGCAAGATCCAACACTCGATTTATGGGCTGGTGCAAGCATCTCGGAGTTGGAACATTCGTTTTGATGAGATGATCAAAGTGTTTGGGTTTATGCAGACTTATGGAGAAGCCTGCATTTACAAGAAAGTGAGTGGGAGCTCTGTAGCATTTCTCATATTGTATGTGGATGACATACTGTTGATGGGAAATGATATAGAATTATTGAAAAGCATAAAGGCCTACTTGAACAAGTGTTTTTCAATGAAGGACCTTGGAGAAGCTGCTTATATATTAGGCATCAAGATCTATAGAGATAGATCGAGACGCCTCATTGGTCTTTCACAGAGTATGTACCTTGACAAGATATTGAAGAAGTTCCAAATGGATCAGTCAAAGAAGGGGTTCTTGCCTGTATTGCAAGGTACGAGATTGAGCACGGCTCAATGCCCGACCACAGCAGAAGATAGAGAAAAGATGAGTGTCGTCCCCTATGCCTCGGCCATAGGGTCTATCATGTATGCTATGCTGTGTACCAGACCTGATGTAAACCTTGCCGTAAGTTTGGTAGGAAGGTACCAAAGTAATCCCGGCATGGAACACTGGACAGCGGTCAAGAATATCCTGAAGTACCTAAAAAGGACCAAGGAAATGTTTCTCGTTTATGGAGGTAACGAAGAGCTCGTCGTAAAGGGTTACATCGATGCTAGCTTCGACACAGATCTGGATGACTCTAAGTCACAAACCGGATACGTGTATATTTTGAATGGTGGGGCAGTAAGCTGGTGCAGTTGCAAGCAAAGCGTTGTGGCGGGATCTACATGTGAAGCGGAGTACATGGCAGCCTCGGAGGCAGCACAAGAAGCAGTCTGGGTGAAGGAGTTCATTACCGACCTAGGAGTCATACCCAATGCGTCGGGCCCGATGACTCTCTTCTGTGACAACACTGGAGCTATTGCCCTTGCCAAGGAGCCCAGGTTTCACAGGAAGACTAGGCATATCAAGCGTCGCTTCAACTCCATTCGTGAAAGTGTTCAAAATGGAGACATAGAGATTTGTAAAGTACATACGGACCTGAATGTAGCAGATCCGTTGACTAAACCTCTCCCTAGAGCAAAACCTGATCAACACCAGAACTGCATGGGTGTTCGATTCATCACAATGTAACTAGAATATGGACTCTAGTGTAAGTGGGAGACTGTTGGAAATATGCCCTAGAGGCAATAATAAAATGGTTATTATTATATTTCTTTGTTCATGATAATTGTCTATTGTTCATGCTATAATTGTGTTATCCGAAAATCGTAATACATGTGTGCATACATAGACCACAACACGTCCCTAGTGAGCCTCTAGTTGACTAGCTCGTTGATCAAAAGTGTTGGGTTTCGTAGTAATTTCAAAAAAAATCCTACGCTCACGCAAGATCATAGTGATGCATAGCAACGAGAGGGGAGAGTATGATCTATGTACCTTATAGATCGACAACAGAAGCGTTTGGTTGATGTAGTCGTACGTCTTCACGGCCCGACCGATCAAGCACCGAAACTACGGCACCTCCGAGTTCTAGCACACGTTCAGCTCGATGACGATCCCCGGACTCCGATCCAGCAAAGTGTTGGGGAAGAGTTCTGTCAGCACGATGGCGTGGTGACGATCTTGATGTACTACTGCAGCAGGGCTTCGCCTAAACTCCGCTACAATATTATCGAGGACTATGGTGGAAGGGGGCACCGCACACGGCTAAGAATATGATCACGTGGATCAACTTGTGTGTTTCTGGGGTGCCCCTACCTCCGTATATAAAGGACTAAGGGGGGGGTGCGGCCGGCCTAGGAGAGGCGCGCCAGCAGAGTCCTACTCCCTTTGGGAGTAGGATTCCCCCCCCCCCCCAATCCTAGTTGGAATAGGATTCGCGGAGGGGGGAAGAGAGAGAGGGTGGCCGGCCCCCTCTCCTTGTCCTATTCGGACCAAGGGAGGGGAGGGGCGCGCAGCCCACTTTGGGCAGCCCCTTCTCTTTTCCACTAAGGCCCACTATGGCCCATCTAGCTCCCGGGGGGTTCCGGTAACCTCCCGGTACTCCGGTAAAATCCCGATTTCACCCGGAACACTTCCGATATCCAAACATAGGCTTCCAATATATCAATCTTTATGTATCGAACATTTTGAGACTCCTCGTCATGTCCGTGATCACATCCGGGACTCCGAACAAACTTCGGTACATCAAAAATGCATAAACTCATAATATAACTGTCATCGTAACATTAAGCGTGCGGACCCTACGGGTTCGAGAACAATGTAGACATGACCGAGACATGTCTCCGGTCAATAACCAATAGTGGAACCTGGATGCTCATATTGGCTCCTACATATTCTACGAAGATCTTTATCGGTCAGACCGCATAACAACATACGTTGTTCCCTTTGTCATCGGTATGTTACTTGCCCGAGATTCGATCGTCGGTATTCCAATACCTAGTTCAATCTCGTTACCGGCAAGTCTCTTTACTCGTTCTGTAATACATCATCCCGCAACTAACTCATTAGTTGCAATGCTTGCAAGGCTTAAGTGATGTGCATTACCGAGAGGGCCCAGAGATACCTCTCCGACAATCGGAGTGACAAATCCTAATCTCGAAATACGCCAACCCAACATGTACCTTTGGAGACACCTGTAGAGCTCCTTTATAATCACCCAGTTACGTTGTGACGTTTGGTAGCACACAAAGTGTTCCTCCGGCAAATGGGAGTTGCATAATCTCATAGTCATAGGAACATGTATAAGTCATGAAGAAAGCAATAGCAACATACTAAACGATCGGGTGCTAAGCTAATGGAATGGGTCATGTCAATCAGATCATTCACTTAATGATGTGATCCCGTTAATAAAATAACAACTCATTGTTCATGGTTAGGAAACATAACCATCTTTGATTAACGAGCTAGTCAAGTAGAGGCATACTACTGACACTTTGTTTGTCTATGTATTCACACATGTATTATGTTTCCGGTTAATACAATTCTAGCATGAATAATAAACATTTATCATGATATAAGGAAATAAATAATAACTTTATTATTGCCTCTAGGGCATATTTCCTTCAAAAAGATAGTCATGGTTTCCTGACTATGGACATTGGATGTCATTGATAACGGGATCACATCATTAGGAGAATGATGTGATGGACAACACCCAATCCTAAGCTTAGCTCAAAGATCGTGTAGTTCGTTTGCTGTAACTTTTCTGAATGTCAAGTATCATTTCCTTAGACCATGAGATTGTGCAAATCCCGGATACCGTAGGAGTGCCTTGGGTGTGCCAAACGTCACAACGTAACTGGGTGACTATAAAGGTACATTACAGGTATCTCCAAAAGTGTTTGTTGGGTTGGCACGAATCGAGACTGGGATTTGTCACTCCGTATGACGGAGAGGTATCTCTGGGCCCACTCGGTAATGCATCATCATAATGAGCTCAATGTGATCAAGTGGTTGATCACGGGATCATGCATTACGGTACGAGTAAAGTGACTTGCCGGTAACGAGACTGAACAAGGTATTGGGATACCGATGATCGAGTCTCGGGCAAGTAACGTACCGATTGACAAAGGGAATTGTATACGGATTGATTGAATCCTCGACATCGTGGTTCATCCGATGAGATCATCGTGGAGCATGTGGGAGCCAACATGGGTATCCAGATCCCGCTGTTGGTTATTGACCGGAGAGTCGTCTCGGTCATGTCTGCATGTCTCCCGAACCCGTAGGGTCTACACACTTAAGGTTCGGTGACGCTAGGGTTGTTAGGAAGACTTGTATGTGATTACCTAATGTTGTTCGGAGTCCCGGATGAGATCCCGGACGTCACGAGGAGTTCTGGAATGGTCCGGAGGTAAAGATTTATATATGGGAAGTTGTCATATGGTCGCCGGAAAGGTTCGGGGGCATATCGGTATTGTACCGGGCCACCGGAGGGGTTCCGGGGGTCCACCGGGAGGGGCCACCTCTTCCGGAGGGCCTTATGGGCTGTATGGAGAAGGGAACCAGCCCAAGTGGGCTGGGGCTCCACACCCCCCTAGGGCCCATGCGCCTAGGATTGGGGGAAACCCTAAGGGGGGGCGCCCCCTTGCTTGGGGGGCAAGCCCCCCTCCCCTTGACCCCCCCCCCTCTAGATCTCATCTAGAGGGGCCGGCACCTTCCCCCTTCCCCTATAAATAGAGGGGTGAGGGGAGGGCTGCACACAACATCCAAGGCGCAGCCCCTCCCCTCCCCAACACTTATCCTCCTCCATAAGAGCTTGGCGAAGCCCTGCCGGAGTACTGCAGCTTCATCACCACCACGCCGTCGTGCTGTTGTTGGAGCCCTCTTCCTCAACCTCTCCCTCCTCCTTGCTGGATCAAGGCGCGGGAGACGTCCTCGCTCCGTACGTGTGTTGAACGCGGAGGTGCCGTCTGTTTGGCGCTAGGATCTTCGGTGATTTGGATCACGTCAAGTACGACTCCATCAACCCCGTTCTCCTGAATGCTTCCGCTCGTGATCTACAAGGGTATGTAGATGCACTGCCCTCTCCCTCGTTGCTAGATGACTCCATAGATTGATCTTGGTGATGCGTAGAAAATTTTAAAATTCTGCTACGTTCCCCAACAATACTCTGCAAGCTTCAGGCGATGATGGTGCTCGCCGGCCAGATCTGAAGATTGGGGAGCGCTGGCCTCCCATACGTATGGAGCTCCTCTCCTTGGCATCCTCGTTCGTTTGTACGGGGATGGGGGCAGCAAGCTCTGTACTTGAAACGAGAGGTGTGGCTGCTGAGGAAGGATGTGTCGTGAGCGGAACGACACGTGCTTGAGTCGAGGCCGGCGGGATGTTGAACCCCATGGCATCCCAGTGCCGCCATCGTCTCCTCCTGAGCCTCTCCCAACTCCCGAACCACACTATCCCACCCGCCTCCGTGCTCGTGTAGCATAGCGGCAGAGGGGCCGCTGCTGTTTTCACCTTATCCTCGGCGATGGCGGCGGGTGTCAGAGGCGTCGGGGCCGGCGGCGAGCGTTGGAGGAGTCGGGGCCGGTGGCGAGCGTTCGAGGAGTCAGGGCCAGCGACGCGTGGTGCCGTGGCAGAGGTGGCGGCGCGCTGGCGTTGGAAGTGGAGATGGGAGGGTCGTGGGTCGTTTGGGTGTTTTTTTCCTTTCCTCGTATAGACCAATTCGGCTTGACTCTTATCAATTGGACGGTGGGTTAATTTTAGAAAACTTCAAGGACATTTTTGTAAAAAAAGCCACGACGGTGAACCCAGAGACTCAATCCGTGCTTTATTATTAGGGAGAGATTTGTGATTTAGTAGTGAGCACAAAGGAACTTATATCATGCAATAATGAAGTCTAACTCTCTTCCTATGCATCGGCATGTCATAAAAGAACAATTCATGCACACATAGTAAAGGTCAATGCATAGTATAAACACTTTCTTGCAATTTTATCATATTGGAAACATAGAGAGGTGGAGATATAGTTCCACTCTCATAATAATTGCAAGTAGGAGCAGCAAGCACATGCATATTATATCTATCAAAATCATCATGTGTAGTAGTAAAACGCAACCCATCAATATAATCCTTAATAAGGGCAAAATTCTCCGATATAGTGTAGCCGGGAGAATTTAAAACGATAATAGGACTATCATGCATGGGTGTAATAGCAACAATTTCATGTTTAACATAGGGAACTATAGCAAGTTCATCTCCATAAGCATAATTCATATTGGCGTCTTGGCCACAAGCATAGCAAGCATCATCAAAAAGGGATATTTCAAAAGAATCGACGGGATCATAACAATCATCATAGCATTCATCCTTCGGTAAGAACGAAGGGAAATTAAACAATATATGAGTTGAAGAGTTACTCTCATTAGAAGGTGGGCACGGGTAGCTAATTTGCTCTTCCTCCTTTTGTTCTTCGCTCTCCTCATCATCTTTTCATCCAATGAGCTCACAGTTTCATCAATTTATTCTTCCATAGTCTCCTGCAGAATATTAGTCTCTTCTTGGACAGCGGAGACTTTCTCAATAAAATCATCAATATCGGAATTGAATTCATAATTATCATAGCAATATTTAAGTATAGCAAAATTTTCAGGTCTATAAACTGAATCATCAAAATCTTCAAACTCTTTAAACAAAGATTCAATTTCATAAGCACCCTTAAAAGCAACGAATTCTTCTATTTGTTTCACATCATAGTAATCATATATACCACTAGCATAAAAATCCAAGGTTTTATCATCATTAAATTTCCATGAAAAGGGAAGGTGTGGAGCCTTCATCCTAGAGCAACAAGTATAATCATATCTCAAGCATAGTTGCCTAGCATACCAATACAACATATAAATTTGATCCCATAATAGTTTCCCCTTTTGAGTCAAGTAATAATCCCTAAAGTATTCACGTTGATCCAACGTGTCTCCCATTACAAAGTTGAATGGGGTTTTCTCTGGATTATCAAAGTAGTACATAATATCTTTCACATAATGAGCATCAAAGGTTTTAGGAGGTTCCCCATCTCAATGAGTAGCAAGTAAACCTAATTTTTTTGGTATTTCGTGTTCCATATCCATAACTAAAGATAGAGAACAACTTAGAACAGCAAATAAAAATTACTTAGTGATAAATCAAACAAGTACACACGAGAATATTCACCCCACGCTATGACTCCCCGGCAACGGTGCCAGAAAAAAGGTATTGATAACCCACAAGTACAGGGGATCAATTGTAGCCTCTTTCGATAAGTAAGAGTGTCGAACCCAACGAGGAGCTAAAGGTAGAACAAATATTCCCTCAAGTTCTATTGACCATCGATACAACTCTATGCACACTTAACGTTCGCTTTACCTAGAACAAGTATGAAACTAGAAGTACTTTGTAGGTGTTGCTGGATAGATTTGCAAGATAATAAAGAGCGCGTAAATAAAAAGTAGGGGCTGTTTAGATAAAGAAATAACTAAGTTAGTTTTAGTAGAGAGATTTTTGTCACGAGAAAGTTATTTGTCCCTAGGCAATCGATAACTAGACCGGTAATCATTATTGCAATTTTATTTGAGGGAGAGGCATAAGCTAACATACTTTCTCTTCTTGGATCATATGCACTTATGATTGGAACTCTAGCAAGCATCCGCAACTACTAAAGATCATTAAGGTAAAACCCAACCATAGCATTATAAGGCATCAAGTCCTCTTTAGTCCCATACGCAAACAACCTACTTACTCGGGTATGTGCTTCTGTCACTCACGCCACCCACCATAAGCAAATCATGAACATATTGCAAACCCTACAGCGAGGATCCCTCACGCTTGCACGACATGGAGAGCACCATAGGACATCACCAATAATAAAACATGCAACTCAAACCAATCATGATCATCAATTAACCCATAGGACAAAATGGATCTACTCAAACATCATAGGATAGCCATACATCATTGGGAAATAATATATAGTATTGAGAACCATGTTTAAGTATATATTACAACGGGTAAAAAATGGGTTACACCGCTGCATAGAGGGGGGGGAGTTGGTGATGAGGGCGGTGAAGTTGTTGGTGTAGATTGCGGTGATGATGATAGCCCCGGCGGCGTTCCGGCGTCAGCGGGAGAGAGGGAGAGAGAGCCCCCCTTCTTCATCTTCTTCCTTGACCTTCTCCCTAGATGGGAGAAGGGTTTCCCATCTGGTCCATGGCCTCCATGGCACAGGAGGGGCGAGAGCCCCTCCGAGATTGGATCTGTCTCTCTGTCTCTCTCTGTTTCTACGCTCCCTGATTCTGCCCTTTCACCGTTTCTTAACCTGGAGATCCGTAACTCCGATTGGGCTGAAATTTGGACACGATTTTTATCCGGATATTGGCTTTATTGCGGCGAAAGAAGGGCACCAACCGCCATACGGGGTGTCCATGAGGGTCAGGGGCGTCCCCTGCCTCGTGGCCCCCTCGGGCATCATCTTGCGTTGATTTCACTTCCCAAAATTCACATATATTCCAAAACAAATTCTCCATCAGTTTTTATCCCGTTTGGACTCCGTTTGATATGGATTTTCTAGGAAACAAAAAACATGCAACAAACAGGAACTGGCACTGGGCACTGGATCAATATGTTAGTCCCAAAAATAGTACAAAAAGTTGCCAAAAGTATATGAAAGTTGTATAATATTGGCATGGAACAATAAAAAATTATATATACGACGGAGACATATCAATGTGTGGCAATAGTCAACCACAAATGTTTGTTTGTTGGGTTTTCAACTATAGAAAAAATGAAATAATGCTTAAAAAACATGACGCCTGGCATGGTGCTGTTGGGGAACATAGTAATTTCAAAAATTTCCCTGCGCACACGCAAGATCATGGTGATGCATAGCAACAAGAGGGAAGAGTATCGTCCATGTACCCTCGTAGACTGTAAGCGGAAGCGTTATGAGAACACAGTTGATGTAGTCGAACGTTTTCACGATCCGACCGATCCAAGTACCGAACGCACGGCACCTCCGAGTTCAACACGCGTTCAGCTCGATGACGTCCCACGAACTCCGATCCAATAGAGCTTCACGGGATAGTTCCGTCAACATGATGGCGTGATGACGGTGATGATGTTGCTACCGATGCAGGGCTTCGCCTAAGCACCGCTACGATATGATCGAGGTGGATTATGGTGGAGGGGGGCACCGCACACGGCTAAGGGATCAATGATCAACTTGTGTGTCTATGGGGTGCCCCCTGGCCACGTATATAAAGGAGCAATGGGAGGGGGCCGGCGACCTCATAGGGTGCGCCCCAAGGGGGGAATCCTACTCCTACTAGGAGTAGGTTCCCCCATTCCTAGTCCAACTAGGAGGGGAAGAAAAGAGGAGGAGAGGAGAAGGAAAGAGGGGGCCAGCCCCCAAAGCCCTAAACCAATTCAGTTTGGGCCTAGGGGGGCACACCCCACACTTCCTTGCTGCCCTTTATTTCCACTAAAGCCCACGAAGGCCCATTGACCCTCCCAGCGAATTCCCATAACTCTCCGGTACTCCGAAAAATACCTGAACCACTCGAAACCTTTCCAGTGTCTGAATATAGTCGTCCAATATATCGATCTTTACGTCTGACCATTTCGAGACTCCTCGTCATGTCCCCGATCTCATCCGGGACTCCGATCTACCTTCGGTACATCAAAACACATAAACTCATAATACCGACCGTCACCGAACGTTAAGCGTGCGGACCCTACGGGTTCGAGAACTATGTAGACATGACCGAGACTCATCTCCGGTCAATAACCAATATCGGAACCTGGATGCTCATATTGGTTCCTACATATTCTACGAAGATATTTATTGGTCAAACCGCATAACAACATACGTTGTTCCCTTTGTCATCGGTATGTTACTTGCCCGAGATTTGATCGTCGGTATCTCAATACCCAGTTCAGTCTCGTTACCGGCAAGTCTCTTTACTCATTTTGTAATACATCATCCCGCAACTAACTCATTAGTTACAATGCTTGCAAGGCTTATAGTGATGTGCATTACCGAGAGGGCCCAGAGATACCGGCCTCTCCGACAATCGGAGTGACAAATCCTAATCTCGATCTATGCCAACTCAACAAGTACCATTGGAGACACATGTAGAGCACCTTTATAATCACCCAGTTACGTTGTGACGTTTGGTAGCACACAAAGTGTTCCTCCGGTATTCGAGAGTTTCATAATCTCATAGTCATAGGAACATGTATAAGTCATGAAGAAAGAAATAGCAATATACTAAACGATCAAATGCTAAGCTAACGGAATGGGTCAAGTCAATCACATCATTCTCTAATGATGTGATCCCGTTAATCAAATGACAACTCATGTCTATGGTTAGGAAACATAACCATCTTTGATTCAACGAGCTAGTTAAGTAGAGGCATACTAGTGACACTCTATTTGTCTATGTATTCACACATGTACTAAGTTTCCGGTTAATACAATCTAGCATGAATAATAAACGTTTATCATGATATAAGGAAATAAATAATAACTTTATTATTGCCTCTAGGGCATATTTCCTTCAGTCTCCCACTTGCACTAGAGTTAATAATCTAGTTCACATCTCTTATGTGATTAGTTCACATCTCCATCTGAATATACCCAAAGGGTTTACTAGAGTCAATAATCTAGTTCACATCGCTATGTAATTAACACCCAAAGAATGATCATATTTTGCTTGTGAGAGAAGTTTAGTCTACGGGTCTGCAACATTCAGATCCGTATGTATTTTTCAAATTTCTATGTCTACAATGCCCTGCATGGAGCTACTCTAGCTAATTGCTCCCACTTTCAATATGTATCCAGATCGACACTTAGAGTCATCTAGATCGATGTAAAAAGCTTGCATCGATGTAACTCTTTACGACGAACTCTTTTATCACCTCCATAACCGAGAAATATTTCCTTATTCCACTAAGGATATTTTGACCGCTGTCCAGTGATCCACTCCTAGATCACTATTGTACCCTCTTGCCAAACTTATGGTGAGGTACACAATAGGTCTGGTACACAGCATAGCATACTTTATAGAACCTATGACTGAGGCAAAGGGAATGACTTTTCATTCTCTTTCTATTTTCTGCCATGGTCTAGATTTGAGTCTTTACTCAACTTCACACCTTGCAACACAGGCAAGAACTCCTTCTTTGACTTTTCCATTTTTAACTACTTCAAAATCTTGTCAAGGTATGTACTCATTGAAAAAACTTATCAAGTGTCTTGATCTATCTCTATAGATCTTGATGCTCAATGTGTAAGCATCTTCATCGAGGTCTTTCTTTGAAAAACTCTTTTAAAACACTCTTTTATGCTTTCCAGAAAATTCTACATTATTTCTGATCAACAATATGTCATTCACATATACTTATCAAAAATGTTGTAGTGCTCCCACTCATTTTCTTGTAAATACTAGCTTCACCGCAAGTCTGTATAAAACCATATGCTTTTATCACTTTATCAAAGTATATATTCCAACTCCGAGATGCTTGCACCAGTCCATAGATGGACCGCTGGAGCTTGCACACTTTTTAGCACCTTTAGGATCAACAAAACCTTCTGGTTGCATCATATACAACTCTTCTTTAAGAAATCCATTAAGGATGTAGTTTTTACATCCATTTGCCAGATTTCATAAATGCGGCAACTACTAACATGATTCGTACAGACTTTTAAGCATCGATACGAGTGAGAAAATCTCATCGTAGTCAACACCTTGAACTTGTCGAAAACATTTTGCGACAATTCGAGCTTTGTAGATAGTAACACTACTATCAGAATCTGTCTTCCTCTTGAAGATCCATTTATTCTTAATGACTCACCGATCATCGGGCAAGTCAGTCAAAGTCCATACTTTGTTCTCATACATGGATCCCATCTCAGATTCATGGCCTCAAGCCATTTCGCGGAATCTGGGCTCATCATCGCTTCCTCATATTTCGTAGGTTCGTCATGGTCTAGTAACATGACTTCCAGAAAGGATTACCTTACTACTCTGGTGCGGACCATACTATGGTTGTCCTACGAGGTTCGGGAGTAAGTTGATATGAAGTTTCATGATCATCATCATTAGCTTCCTCACTAATTGGTGTAGAGATCACTAGAACCGTTTTCTGTGATGAACTACTCTCCAATTCGGGAGAAGGTACAACTACCTTATCAAGTTCTACTTTCCTCCCACTCACTTCTTTCGAGAGAAACTCCTTCTCTAGAAAGGATCCATTCTTAGCAACAAAATATCTTGCCTTCAAATCTGTGATAGAGGGTGTACCCAACTGTCTCCTTTGGGTATCCTATGAATATGCATTTCTCCGATTTGGGCTTGAGCTTATCAGGTTGAAACATTTTCACATAAGCATCACAACCCCAAACTTTAAGAAACGACAGCTTAGGTTTCTTGCCAAACCATAGTTCATACGGTGTCGTCTCAACGGATTAGACGGTGCCCTATTGAATGTGAATGTAGCTGTCTCTAATGCATAACCCCAAAACGATAGTGGCAAATCGGTAAGAGACATCATAAATTGCACTATATCCAATAAAGTACGGTTATGACGTTCGGACACACCATTATGCTGTGGTGTTCCAGGTAGCATGAATTTGTGAAACTATTACACATTGTTTTAGTTGAAGACCAAACTCGTAACTCAAATATTTGTCTTCATGATCAAACCGTAGAAACTTTATTTTCTTGTTACCATGATTTTCCACTTCACTCTAAAATTCTTTGAACTTTTCATATGTTTCAGACTTATGTTTCATCAAGTACATATACCCATATCTGCTCAAATCATCTGTGAAGGTCGGAAAATAACGATACCCGCCGTGAGCCTCAACACTCATCGGATCGCATACATCAGTATGTATTATTTCCAATAAGTCAGTCACTCGCTCCATTGTTCCGGAGAACAGGGTCTTAGTCATCTTGCCCATGAGGCATGGTTCTCAAGCATCATGTGATTCATAATCAAGTGATTCCAAAAGTCCATCAACATGGAGTTTCTTCATGCGCTTTACACCAATATGACCTAAACGGCAGTGCCACAAATAAGTTACACTATCATTATTAACTTTGCATCTTTTGGCTTCAATATTATGAATATGTGTATCACTACGATCGAGATTCAATAAACCATTTATATTGAGTGTATGACCATAGAAGGTTTTATTCATATAAATAGAATAACAATTATTCTTTGATTTAGATGAATAACCGTATTGCAATAAACATGATCAAATCATATTCATGCTCAACGCAAACACCAAATCACATTTATTTAGGTTCAACACTAATCCGAAAGTATAGGGAGTGTGCGATGATGATCATATCAATCTTGGAACCACTTCCAACACACATCGTCACTTCACCCTTAACTAGTTTCTGTTCATTCTGCAACTCCCATTTTGAGTTACTAATCTTAGCAACTGAACCAGTATTAAATGCCGAGGGGTTTCTATAAACACTAGTAAAGTACACATCAATAACATGTATATCAAATATACCTTTGTTCATTTTGCCATCCTTCTTATCCGCCAAATACTTGGGGCAATTCTGCTTCCAGTGACCAGTCCCTTTGCAGTAGAAGCACTTAGTCTCAGGCTTAGGTCCAGACTTGGGTTTCTTCTCCTGAGCAGCTTCTTGCTTGCCGTTCTTCTTGAAGTTCCCCTTCTTCCCTTTGCCCTTTTTCTTGAAACTAGTGGTCTTGTCAACCATCAACACTTGATGCTTTTCTTGATTTCTACCTTCGTTGATTTCAGCATCACGAAGAGCTTGGAAATTGTTTCTGTTATCCCTTGCATATTATAGTTCATCACGAAGTTCTAGTAACTTGGTTATAGTGACTAGAGAACTCTGTCAATCACTATCTTATCTGGAAGATTAACTCCCACTTGATTCAAGTGATTGTAGTACTCAGACATTCTGAGCACATGCTCACTAGTTGAGCTATTCTCCTCTATCTTGTAGCCACCGTACTTGTCAGAGGTCTAATACCTCTCAACTCGGGCATGAGTCTGAAATACCAATTTTAGCTCTTGGAACATCTTATATGCTCCGTGGTGTTCAAAACATTTTGATGTCCCGTTTCTAAGACGTAAAGCATGGTGCACTAAACTATCAAGTAGTCATCATACCGAGCTTTGTCAAACATTCATAACGTCGGTATCTGCTCCCGCAATAGGTCCGTCACCTAGCGGTGCATCAAGGACATAATACTTCTGCGCCGCAATGAAGATAACCCTCATATCACGGAGCAAGTCCACATCATTGCTACTAACATCTTTCAACTTATTTTTCTTTAGGAACATATCAAAAATAAAACGGGGAAGCTATACGCGAGCAATTGATCTACAACATAGATATGCAAATACTATCAGGACTAAGTTCATGATAAATTTAAGTTCAATTAATCATATTACTTAAAGAACTCCCACTTAGATAGACATCCCTCTAATCATCTAAGTGATCACGTGATCCAAATCAACTAAACCATGTCCGATCATCACGTGAGATGGAATAGTTTTCAATGGTGAACATCACTATGTTGATCATATGTACTATATGATTCACGCGCGACCTTTCGGTCTCCAGTGTTCCGAGGCCATATCTGCATATGCTAGGCTCGTCAAGTTTAACCCGAGTATTCTGTGTGTGCAAAACTGTCTTACACCCGTTTTAGATGAACGTGAGCTTATCACACCCGATCATCACGTGAGCTTATCACACCCGATCATCACGTGGTGTCTCGGCACGACAAACTTTGGCAATGGTGCATACTCAGGGAGAACACTTTAACCTTGAAAATTAGTGAAAGATCATCTTATAATGCTACTGTCAAACAAAGCAGAATAAGATGCATAAAGGATAAACATCACATGCAATCAATATAAGTGATATGATATGGCCATCATCATCTTGTGCCTTTGATCTCCATCTCCAAAGCACCATCATGATCACCATCGTCACCGGCGCGACACCTTGATCTCCATCGTAGCATCGTTGTCGTCTCGCCAACTATTACTTCTACGACTATCGCTACCGCTTAGTGATAAAGTAAAACAATTATAGGGCGATTGCATTGCATACAATAAAGCGACAACCATATGGCTCCTGCCAGTTGCCGATAACTTGGTTACAAAATATGATCATCTCATACATAAATATAGCATCATGTCTTGACCATATCACATCACAACATGCCCTGCAAAAACAAGTTGGACGTCCTCTACTTTGTTGTTACAAGTTTTACGTGGCTGCTACGGGCTGAGCAAGAACCGTTCTTACCTACGCATCAAAACCACAATGATAGTTCGTCAAGTTAGTGTTGTTTTAACCTTCTCAAGGACCGGGCATAGCCACACTCGGTTCAACTAAAGTCGGAGAAACTCACACCCGCCAGCCACCTGTGTGTAAAGCACGTCGGTAGAACTAGTCTCGCGTAAGCGTACGCGTAATGTTGATCCGGGCCGCTTCATCCAACAATACCGCCGAACTAAAGTATGACATGCTGGTAAGCAGTATGACTTGTATCGCCCACAACTCACTTGTGTTCTACTCGTGCATATAACATCTACGCATAAACCCGGCTCGGATGCCACTATTGGGGAACGTAGTAATTTCAAAAATTTCCCTACGCACACGCAAGATCATGGTGATGCATAACAACGAGAGGGAAGAGTATCGTCCACGTACCCTTGTAGACCGTAAGCGGAAGCGTTATGAGAACGCGGTTGATGTAGTCGAATGTATTCACAATCCGACCGATCCAAGTACGGAACGCATGGCACCTCCGAGTTCAACACACGTTCAGCTCGATGACGTCCCACGAACTCCGATCCAACAGAGCTTCACGGGAGAGTTCCGTCAACACGACGGCGTGATGACGATGATGATGTTGCTACTGACGCAGGGCTTCGCCTAAGCACCGCTACGATATGATCGAGGTGGATTATGGTGGAGAGGGGCACCGCACACGGCTAAGGGATCAATGATAAACTTGTGTGTCTATGGGGTGCCCCGTGGCCACGTATATAAAGGAGCAAGGGGAGGGGCGGCGGCCTCATAGGGTACGCCCCAAGGGGGGAATCCTACTCCTACTAGGAGTAGGTTCCCCTTTCCTAGTCCAACTAGGAGGGGAAGGAAAGAGGATGAGAGGAGAAGGAAAGAGGGGGCCGGCCCCCAAAGCCCTAAACCAACTCGGTTTGGGCCTAGGGGGGCGCACCCCACACTTCCTTGCTGCCCTCTATTTCCACTAAAGCCCACGAAGGCTCATTGACCCTCCCGACGAATTCCTGTAACTCTCTGGTACTCCGAAAAATACCCGAATTACTCGGAACCTTTCCGATGTCCGAATATAGTCGTCCAATATATCGATCTTTATGTCTCGACCATTCCGAGACTCCTCATCATGTCCCTGATCTCATCCGAGACTCCGAACTACCTTCGGTACATCAAAACACATAAACTCATAATACTGATCGTCACCGAACGTTAAGCGTGCGGACCCTACGGGTTCGAGAACTATGTAGACATGACGGACTCATCTCCGGTCAATAACCAATAGCGGAACATGGATGCTCATATTGGTTCCTACATATTCTACAAAAATCTTTATCGGTCAAACCGCATAACAACATACGTTGTTCACTTTGTCATCGGTATTTTACTTGCCCGAGATTCGATCGTCGGTATCTCAATACCTAGTTCAGTCTCGTTATTGGCAAGTCTCTTTACTCGTTCCGTAATACATCATCCCACAACTAACTCATTAGTTACAATGCTTACAAGGCTTATAGTGATGTGCATTACCGAGAGGGCCTAGTGATACCGGCCTCTCCGACAATCGGAGTGATAAATCCTAATCTCGATCTATGCCAACTCAACAAGTACCATCGGAGACACCTGTAGAGCACCTTTATAATCACCTAGTTACGTTGTGACGTTTGGTAGCACCCAAAGTGTTCCTCCGGTATTCGGGAGTTGCATAATCTCATAGTCATTAGAACATGTATAAGTCATGAAGAAAGCAATAGCAATATACTAAACGATCAAATGCTAAGCTAACGGAATGGGTCAAGTCAATCACATCATTCTCTAATGATGTGATCCCGTTAATCAAATGATAACTCATGTCTATGGTTAGGAAACATAACCATCTTTGATTCAACGAGCTAGTTAAGTAGAGGCATACTAGTGACACTATGTTTGTCTATGTATTCACACATGTACTAAGTTTCTAGTTAATACAATTCTAGCATGAATAATAAAAATTTATCATGATATAAGGAAATAAATAATAACTTTATTCTTGACTCTAGGGCATATTTCCTTCAGGTGCCATGGTATGACCTCACTATGCCCAGGTAAAAATTTGAGAAGGTTTGGCTTATGTCGTCTTGCACGCCCTTCATAAATCGAACCACCACCGAGGAAGTTCCATGCTTTCGAGAGGGAAATCCCCAAGATTGAAGGGGAATCCAAATTTTCTTTGTTCTTTGCCCTGGAGTTTTTTCTACGATGAACATACACCCTGCAAATCACCGTGTCCAAATTTGGCATTTTTTCAGGCTCATTTACCATATTTAGGGGATTATGTGCATTTTCTAGGCATTTAGCGCATATAACTCCAATCCAGCTACAGGTGCACGGGTGTCATGTGAGGGACGTGGATTGCCGTTCGACCGGGCGCATCCTACGGTGCACACACGCGATCCGCGTGGCTGGGGTTCCGGCCAATCATAACGCAACACACAATAGGCTCAGCGCACACTGTTTCTGGAAGCGACGAAGATGAACCGTGTGCGATAATGAACGAGCAAAATTGTAAGGGAAGCCAAATTTCTGTTGTCGTTTGTCGTTGAGCTCTTGAATACCTCCGCACTGTACGGCTGCCCGGACCCTCCGTCCCAGAGCTCTCTCCAGGCGTCATCCATGGCACCGCGGCGCACAGTAACTGGTAAGGAAGCGATGGCATCCCGCCGCGCCGCGTTCCTCGCCGCCCGCGACCGCACACATGGTAAGGAAGCGATGGCATCTCGCAACACCGAGTTCGTCGCCGCCGGCGGCCAGACAATTACAAGGGCGGACTTTGAGTCTCCCATGGCCGAATGGGTGGTGGATCTAGAGGCGGCTAGAGCCGCACAGAAGGAGCGGAAAAGGCAGAAAGCAGTCAAGAAAAGAGAGTCCCGTCGCCGCAAGAAAAAAGGGGCCGCACGCTGTGGTGAGGAGAGCTTGGCGGAGATCGAAGCACTATGGGTTGCCGCCTACAAGGCCGGGAAGGAGAACTCGGTGTCTGGCCAGCATGCCCTGATGGCAGCATGTGAGAAGTAGTTTAAGTTTTTAGTATTAGAGCAAATTACCAGTAGTACTTTAAGTTTGTAGTATTAACGTACAATGTCGGTAAGAGCATCCTTTGAGGGCTTTGAGTGTTGCTTAGCATGTGTGACCATGTGCGTTTTTTGCGTTAATCATTAGAAGATCACAAAACACACGGTTTCTATGCCGTACCCGTCTGCGTTTTTTGCGTTAATGACCCATAAGTCAGTTAGATGTGCGATGTTTCCTAATAAACCAGGCATACCATTGACCGAAAAAATCAAGTACACGTGTACATTTTTTTGGAGACGGGATCTGCCAACTTTCTTTTTTCTCGGACACGAGTATTTTACGCGCTTCGTCTGCGTTGTGTGTTTCCCCTGCCCAAGTTTCAAATTTCGCAGCAAATTTTCATTAGGCGCACGATTTCAGAATTTATTCCTCCAACCACATCCCCACCGCTAGTATCCCCCCTCGTGCCTCCCCCTACCGGCATCTCAAACCGCCGCCGCTGCAACCACAGCTTCAACCACATCTACGTTATGCTCGGATCCAGTCAAGTAACTCACCGATCTCTATCACATCCCCGGCCTGATTGCTTAAATGGTGCCTACAAAACATCCTCATGCCTCAAAATCCCCCCCCCCACCAGGAGCTGATAGCGGTCCATGGCGCGATGGCCGCTGTGCATGTTGACCCGGAGGAACACCTCGCCTCCGCTGTCGCCGCCGAAATGGTGCAGGCTCTGGCCCAGATGAAATCCCCCAGCGACTACCCCCCAGGACTTTACAAGATCTGACCAGCTAAATCTTACCAATACCACTTGCAACGGCTATGATTTGTATGGTTGATGTATTAAGCATGTTTGTGCCTTGTTTATTTCAGTACTTCACATTGTGTGATGTTCAAATATTACCATGTCCAGCTCAATTTCACCAATATCAGCAACAAACTTACAAGACATGACTCAGGATATCACTAGAGATGCTGCCCATTTGCTATTTTTAGTGAATGCTAAACCTGTTGTACTTAACATGCATGTCCATGTACTTACACAGGGTCATAACGGCCAATGCTTTTGTTTGCCGTCGAGGTGAGCTGCATCCCATGTCTTACATTATTTCACATAATTTGTGCAATTGCAGTTTAACTTCTACCATTTACTGGTTGCCTGTGGGTACACATGTCAGTGGCACTGATCCACGCTTTGACCCGGAGGAACAGCTCACCTCCGCCATCGCTGACTTTGGGCGGGCTCTGGCCAAGATGAAGTGCCCTAGCAACTACCTCTCAGGACTTACCAAATATCTACTCACCAGTTCAATCTTACCAATACCAGTTGCAATTAATGGCTATGTTCTGTACGGTCGATGTATTAAGCATGTTCTAGTAAACATGCCTAACACGTTTTTGCTACTTTCCCTACCTTTTTATAGACAGTCGGGCCATTCTCTGCTCTGGCAGCACCTGCCTTGTGATGTTTAACTATGCCAATTGCATTTTTATCAGTACCAGTTTCAATGTCTATTAAACCTGTTGCAATTAACGGTTGAATCCATTTTTAAACAGTTGTATTTCAATGGCTACAAACTTACAAAACATGACTTAGGATGTTGTTAAGCCTGTTGCAATTAACAGTTGTATCCATTTTTAATCTGTCCATTTGCTACCATGCTACTCTCAATGAAGATATACTAGAGATGCTGCCCATTTGCTATTTTTGGTGGATGCTAACCCTGTTGTACTTAACATGCTTGTCCATGTACTTACGCAGGGTCATAATGGCCGATGATGTTGTTTGCCGTCGAGGTTAGCTGCATCCCATGTCTTACAGTATTTCACATAATTTGTGCAATTACAGTTTAACTTCTACCATTTACTGGTTGCCTGTAGGTACACATGTCAGTGGCACTGATCCACGCTTCGACCCGGAGGAACAGCTCGCCTCCGCCGCCACTGACTTTGGGCGGGCTCTGGACAAGATGAAGTGCCCCAGCAACTACCTCTCAGGACTTACCAAGTATGTACTCACCAGTTCAATCTTACCAATACCAGTTGCACTTAATGGGTATGTTTTGTACGGTCGATGTATTAAGCATGTTGTAGTAAACATGCCTAACACGTTTTAGCTATTTTCCCTACCTTTTTATAGGCAACTAGGCCATTATCTGCTCTGGCAGCACCTGCCATGTGATGTTTAACTCTGCCAATTGCATTTTTATCAGTACCGGTTTCAATGGCCATTAAGCCTATTGCAATTAACAGTTGTATCCATTTTTAAAGAGTTTTATTTCAATGGCTACAAACTTACAAAACATGAATTAGGATGTTGTTAAGCCTGTTGCAATTAACAGTTGTATCCATTTTTAATCCGTCCCTTTACTACCGTGCTACTCTTTCGAAATGAAGATATCACTATAGATGTTGTTGTTTTATTACCATTTTCTATTTTTGGTGGATGTTAACCCTGTTTAGTTAACATTGGATTTTCATGTGCTTACATAGGGCTACAATGGGCGATGCTATTGTTTGCCGTCGAGGTTAGCTGCATCCCATGTCTTATACACCATCTATTCCTAAATATAAGTATTTTTAGAGATTCCAATATAGACTACATAAGGAGCAAAATGAGTGAATCTAGATTCTAATCTAAACTATATCGATAATTCTATATACATCCGTATGTAGTTCATATTGAAATCTCAAAAAAACTTGTACTTAGGAACATAGGTATTTGTATTTTACATCATTTGTGTAATCTCAGTTTAGCTTCTAACATTTACTGGTTGCTTGTAGGTAAATATATGAGCAATACTGATCCATGCTTCGATCCCTTCTGCGTATGGGGCAATGAGATATTCATGAACAAGCATCAAGTGAGGAAACTAAGAAAGATTGTTAGGCGAAAGAAACGGGTGATTGGAATTAAGCTCTTTATTTACACTTTGTCAAAGACAACAGTGAACTTTAGGATGGTAAGTAATGTGTTGCCTTTTCCCCCTGCCCACAACAAGTTACTCTATTAGAGCTCAGTATCTGATATTTTTCTCTTTTCAGTGGTTTTTGAAGCTATTTACTGATGATTACCTTGCAAACTACATGACCAGAGTGGAGGCAACTAAGGTTAAAATATATAATTCATGCTACCATGATAATGCTCTAGAAGTCTTCCTCAAGGCAGTGAAGGATGGGCGAGCGATCGTCACAAGGGGTTGGACGAAAGTGTTTCGTGCCTATGGCATGCAGGAAAGCACATTATGGGCATTCCGCTTCTTCAACACCGTCGGCAGTCAAAATGATTTACACTTGTCTCTTCACCTTTACCCTCTTTAAATACTATGGTTCATCATAGTTAATTGCTGCCTAATCCTGTAATTACTAAACATATTGTACTGGCAATTTTATTTATGGATTCGTTGTTGAACCATTGTGCTGAGAATTTGAATTGCACGTTTCATATTTCAAAATTTCCAATTCGAATAATAAATTACAGGAAAAAATAAAAAGAGAACAGATGGTCATGGAACTTTGCAAACGGTTCTGATAGTAAAAGCGCTTGTTGATGTAGTTAATGAAAGCAAATAGTTAACCAAGGCAGAGCGTGTGTGATAGTTACACCGTTCACACACGAGGGTATACATAAAAGTGTGTGGGATGTACATACGAACGGAAACGTTTTCCCTGGATTGACTGTGTGGGATGTACATAAGAACGGAAACGTATTCCTTGGATTGACTGTGTGTGATATACATACGAACGAAAATGTTTTTCTGGGATTCACCATGTGGGATTACATACCTACAGAAATGTTTTTTCTCGGATTACTGTGTGGGATGTACATACCTACGGAAATGATTGGGTTTTGATGCCTTGCCCGATCGCACACGGCCCCAGCCTGTGTCCTAGGAGGGCCTATTCCCGACGATTTCTGGGTCGTGTGGGAAGGACCCCCCTATCGCACACTCTCACTTGGCGACGGTTCCAAATGTCGTCGCGAAAAGGGGTTAAAAACCATTTGTATAGCACCGACGCATACCAGTGAATCATCATGGTGAAATGAAAACAAGCACAGAGTACAAGTAGTGTAAACACGGGATAAAGCAGGCTGAAGACAAAGTGACTGAAGAATTAGTATTGAGGAAATTGAGAAAGTCTTCAGTCAAATTCTTCAAACAGTAACGATCAAGTACTTCTACACAAGAACGAGGAAGTGAAAGGGTTGAGGAAACAGAACCAGTAGCTTGGTGGAGACGATGATTTGGTAGACCAGTTCCAACTATTGTGACAGTCGTACGTCTGGTTGGAGCGGCTAGGTATTTAAACATGAGGACACACAGTCCCGAACACACAGTACTCACAGTATTCTCCTTGAGACAAGGTCACACAGACCTCGCCCAATCACTCGTGGTAAGTCTTCAGGTGACTTCCAAACCTTCACAGACTCGGTCACTCAGCGATCCACAATTTCCTCTTGGATGCTCTAGACCATGACGCCTAATCGTCTGGAGGATGCACAGTCCTCAAAGGTAACAAGCGTCGGTTCCACACAGGAACAATCTCTTCAGTGATGCTCAATCACTTTGGGTTTGTAGGTGTTTGGGTTTGGGTTTTCCTCCTTGATGATTTTCGCTCAAAGTCCTCGGAGGATGGGATGCTCTCAATGACAAGTGTCAGTTTCTCTCGGAGCAGCCAACCAGATAGTGGTTGTAGGAGGCGCTATTTATAGCCTAGGGAGTAGCCCGACATGATAAGACATAAATGCCCTTCAATGATATGACCGTTAGGTGGGTAGATATTTTGGGACAACTGGCGCATAGCACAACAACGGTCGGAAATCTGAGAATCAAATTCCTCAGGGCTATCATGTTCCTCACTTGTAGGCAATCCACACTGGCGAATTCCTAACTCCCTAGTCAGAACAAGTCCCTCATAGACCAGAAAATCTTCGTCTCTATCACTGAAGAATTTGACTGAACTGTATGAGATTTCCAATTGCTTCACTCGAAAGGATTGGGTAGGTCTAGGATTTTGAGATGAGCATCACTTGGAAACTTTTCCTTAGTTTTACCTTGACCCCCTTTAACAGTACGGTGTTTCCTATGACTCAAGAAAGAGAAAATGAAACTACGAAAACAAAAGTCTTCATGCTTCATAATCCTCGCATGAATATCAAGTCTTCAGGGTCACACCAATTTCTTCACTTTCATAGTCTTCAAGAAAACCAAAGTCTTCAGCTAAAGACATTCATTTTTAGGGGTCGACTTTCATCGTAAATATCAAACTCCTCATAGACTTATAGACCTATGTACACTCACAAATGCATTAGTCCCTTAACCTATAAGTCCTCAATACACCAAAATCACTAAGGGGAACTAGATGCACTTACAGTTATAATAATGAACATGATGCTTCTATGTCTGTATTTTGTTTTTATCAACACCTCTCTCTCTAAGCACATGGACATGTTTTTCGATTTCGGTTTTTGCTTGAGGACAAGCGAGGTCTAAGCTTGGGGGAGTTGATATGTGATAACCCACAAGTATAGGGGATCACAATACTTTTCGAGGGTAGAGTATTCAACCCAAATTTATTGATTCGACACAAGGGGAGCCAAAGAATATTCTCAAGTATTAGCAGCTAAGTTGTCAATTCAACCACACTTGGATAACTTAGTATCTGCAGCAAAGTATTTAGTAGCAAAGTAATATGATAGTAGTGGTAATGGTGGCAAAAGGTAACGGTAGCAAAACTAATGTTTTTGGTATTTTGTAGTGATTGTAACAATAGCAACGGAAAAGTAAATAAGCAAAGAACAATATGTGAAAAGCTCGTAGGCATTGAATCGGTGATGGAGAATTATGCCGGATGTGGTTCATCATGTAACAGTCATAACATAGAGTGACACAGAACTAGCTCCAATTCATCAATGTAATGTAGGCATGTATTCCGAATATAGTCATACGTGCTTATGGAAAAGAACTTGCATGACATCTTTTGTCCTACCCTCCCGTGGCAGCGGGGTCCTAATGGAAACTAAGGGATATTAAGGCCTCTTTTTAATAGAGTACCGTACCAAAGCATTAACACATAGTGAATACATGAACTCCTCAACCTACGGTCATCACCGGGAGTGGTCCCGATTATTGTCACTTCGGGGTTGCCGGATCATAACACATAGTAGGTGACTATAGACTTATAAGATAGGATCAAGAACTCACATATATTCATGAAAACATAATAGGTTCAGATCTGAAATCATGGCACTCGTGCCCTAGTGACAAGCATTAAGCATAGCAAAGTCATAGAACATCAATCTCAGAACATAGTGGATACTAGGGATCAAACCCTAACAAAACTAACTTGGTTACATGATAAATCTCATCCAACCCATCACCGTCCAGCAAGCCTACGATGGAATTACTCACGCACGGCGGTGAGCATCATGAAATTGGTGATGGGGGATGGTTGATGATGACGACAGCGACGGATTCCCCTCTCCGGAGCTCCGAACGGACTCCAGATCAGCCCTCCCGAGAGGTTTTAGGGCTTGGCGGCGGCTCCGTATCGTAAAACGCGATGAATCCTTCTCTCTTATTTTTTCTTCCTAAAAGTGAATATATAGAGTTGGAGTCGAGGTCGGAGGAGCTTCAGGGGGCCCACGAGGTAGGGGGCGTGCCCCCACCCTCGTGGCTAGGGTGTGGGCCCCCTGGTCTTCATCTTTTGCAAGGATTTTTTATTATTTCCAAAAAGACGTTCTATGAAGTTTCAGGTCATTCTGAGAACTTTTTTTTCTGCACATAAATAACACCATGGTAATTCTGCTGAAAACAGCGTCAGTTCGGGTTAGTTCCATTCAAATCATGCAAGTTAGAGTCCAAAACAAGGGCAAAAGTGTTTGGAAAAGTAGATACGACGGAGACGTATCAACTCCCCCAAGCTTAAACCCAAGCTTAAACTTTTACAAACTCTGTTTGCTCTTATTGTTGCAAATATGTAAAGCCAGCATTCAAGTTTTCAGCAAAGATTATGAACTAACCATATTCACAATAACGCTCAGGTCTCATGTTTACTCATATCAATGGCATAATCAACTAGCGAGCAATAATAATAAAACTCAGATGACAACACTTTCTAAAAACAATCATAATATGATATAACAAGATGGTATCTCGCTAGCCCTTTCTGAGACCGCAAAACATAAATGCAGAGCACTTTTAAAGATCAAGGACTGACTAGACATTGTAATTCATGGTAAAAGAGATCCAGTCAAGTCATACTCAATGTAAACTAAGCAGTAATGAATGCAAATGACAGAGGTGATATCCAACGGGTGCTTTTTAATAAGAGGAGGATGACTCAACATAAAAGTAAATAGATAGGCCCTTCGCAGAGGGAAGCAGGGATTTGTAGAGGTGCCAGAGCTCGGTTTTGAAATAGAGATGAATAATATTTTGAGCGGTATACTTTCATTATCAACATAACAACCAAGAGATGGCGACATCTTCCATGCTACACACATTATAGGCGGTTCCCAAGCAGAATGGTAAATTTTATACTCCCCCTCCACCAACAAGCATCAATCCATGGCTTGCTCAAAACAACGAGTGCCTCCAACTAGCAACAGTCCCAGGGGGAGTTTTGTTTGCAATTATTTCGATTTAGTTTGCATAAAGCATGGGACTGGGCATCCCGGTGACCAGCCATTTTCTCGTGAATGAGGAGCGGAGTCCACTCCTCTTGAGAATAACCCGCCTAGCATGGAAGATACGGACAGCCCTAATTGATACATGAGCTATTCAAGCATACAAAACAGAATGTTTATTTGAAGGTTTAGAGGTTGGCACATACAAATTTACTTGGAACGGCAGGTAGATACCGCATATTGGAAGGTATAGTGGACTCATATGGCGTAACTTTGGGGTTTATGGAATTGGATGCACAAGCAGTATTCCCGCTTAGTACAGGTGAAGGCTATCAAAAGACTGGGAAGGGACCAACTAGAGAGCGACAACATCCATGAACATGCATTGAAGTCAATGAACATTGAGTACAAGCATGAGTAGGATATAATCCACCATGAGCATAAATATCGTGAAGGCTATGTTGATTTTGTTTCAACTACATGCGTGAACATGTGCCAAGTCAAGTCACTTAAATCATTCAAAAGAGGATACCACCCCATCATACCACATCACAACCATTTTAATAACATGTTGGCACGCAAAGGTAAACCATTATAAGCTCCTAGAAAATTAAGCATGGCATAAGCAACTATAATCTCTAATTGTCATTGCAAACATGTTTATTCATAATAGGCTGAATTAGGAACGATGAGCTAATCATATTTACAAAAACAAGAGAGGTCGAGTTCATATCAGCTTCTCTCATCTCATTCAGTTCATCATATATCGTCATAATTGCCTTTCACTTGCACGACCGAATGATGTGAATAATGATAATAGTGCACGTGCATTGGACTAAGCTGGAATCTGCAAGCATTCAATAAACAGGAGAAGACAAGGCAATATGGGCTCTTTTGTCAGGTCAACAATAATACGTATAAGATCCACTTCAATAATTTAATCGTGGTCTTCTCCTATCGACCCCCAAAGAAAAGAAAAGAAATAAAATTATTTACACGGGAAAGCTCCCAACAAGCAAAAGAAGAACATGAAATCTTTTTGGGTTTTCTTTCTAAATACTACTACAAGCATGGAAATTAAACTGATTAAAGGCTACACTAATTTTTTTTCTTAAGGTTTATCAAACACACAAGAAGAAAGTAAGAAAAAGAAAATAAACTAGCATGGATGATACAATGAAAAAGTATGAGCACTGACATCTAGCAATGAGTGTGTGAACATGAACGTAATGTCGGTGAGAAATACGTACTCCCCCAAGCTTAGGCTTTTGGCCTAAGTTGGTCTATGGCCACGGCTGGCCTGGCGGATATCCAAAATAATAGTTGGGGTCGTACTATGATGCAGCAGTCATTGCATCATGAGCTGCAGCTTGGAGGCGAGCTATCTCAGCCCTCCTCTTATATTCTTTCGCCTCCTGTCTGGTTATAAAATATCTCCCTTTTTGCCTGAAAATTGAAGAAAGTAGAAGCAGGGAGAGCGACGTGATAGGTACGCCGTCTGTTAAAGATTAGTCAGTACTGGAGGAACTGGTCGTTCCTCTCAACAAACTGATGACGAACCATAGCCTCATAATCCAAATAAGTAGGAGGCAACTCAATATCATCTTCACGTATGGTTATACCAAGGAAATTAGCTATGCGGGTTGCATAAATTCCACCAAAGAAATCTCCATTAAATCTATTAAGATACAACCTACATGCAACAATGGCCAGTGGTAAAATTCTCTAAGTCCATCGTATAAGATTTTTCATAAAGATCAAACAGGACAGTTTGAGAATTACGTAAAGATGAAAATTCAAACCTCCTCACAAAGGAACTAGTGAGATAGTGGTACTGGTGGCACTTTTCTGCCTCGAAGCTCACAAGATCAGCAGTACACAAATATGCGTTAAATTCTTCCTTAATTTCTGCTTGATCCATGAAGTCCTCTGAAGGCCATTCACAAGGCCGCACTGGAGCGTCCCTTGGGGGCTCATCATCAGCATCACGCATTGCAAGCCTGGGCTCTTGTTTCCTTGAAGAACCACCTTGATACATTTTTCTAAACATATTTCTTCCTCTGAAAAATTTCTAAATTTTTTAGTAACTTCAAAATAAAAGTAAACCAAACTTAACTAAATTGATAGCAACTACTCCTACAAGTGCCTAGAGCCTATATGATGCATCAAAACTACTTTTGACCATATAAATTTGACATGCAAGCTCAAGAACATGGTCACCTAAGTAGCAAAAATATGCAATGAATAAAGCATTAGAACAAAAACTAATTGGACCAATGGAGGAGTCACATACCAAGGAACAATCCCCCCAAGCAGTTTTATGAGAGGTGCTTTGAGCAAGGAGATCGAGAATCGCAGCAAAATGAGCTAGGACTCATGCTTGAGCTGGATATTCGTATTTGTGGGAGGAAGAAGGAGTGTGTGGATGCAGGAATAAGTGAAGGGGGGCCACCGTGGGCCCACGAGGCAGGGGGCGCACCCTTCACCCTCGTGGCCAGGTGGATGCCGGGGTCTCTCAATGATATCAATGTTTTGTAGCGATCTCATCTATTTGCTCAGTTAGCTAGTGGCAAAGCTCGGCTTGCAACTATACCGTCAATGGCGATGACTATACCATGGGGTACTATCTTGCGGACAATATTTATCCTTCATGGTCAACATTCATGAAGACCATTAGTGACCCCAAAATCAGGAAGCACATTTTTTTTGCTGAAGCAGAAGAAGCTTGCCGAAAGGATATTGAGAGGACATTTGGTGCGTTGCAAGCTCGGTTTGCCATTGTTCGAGGTCTTGCTCGCTTCTGGGATAAAAAATCCCTTAGAAATATCATAACTGCTTGTGTAATTTTACACAATATGATCATTGAGGGTGAGAGGGATTTGGACTTGGAGTACAACTGTGACAATGTTGATAGCCGTGTGAAGCCTGACAGGGACGTGGATGCAAGGTTGTTAAAATCGTGATTCTGTTGTATGTTCTACGACTTTACGATCCAAATTAACCTCATTGATCCTACGATGCAAGGTTGTATGTTCTACGATTCTGATAGTGAAGATTCTTCGATTTGCGATCCTACCATCGGAGCTCCGATCCGATTCAGAATCACGATTCTGACAACCTCGCGTGGATGAGATCACTTCATTTCTTGAGACCTACCGAAATATCGAGAACCATAATTCACACAACCAACTCCAGCATGATCTTATTGAGCGTTGGTGGCAACTCTATGGGGGGAGATAGATACCTATTTTTATTCATTTCTATTCGTGTGAGATTTGAACAATTTAGTGTTGCAATAATTATTTGAATTTGAATATTTGTTGTAATGAAAACTATAGTTGTATTGTGAATTGCTTTTCGAACCATTTATATATTTGTATGTTGAATTTATATTACGATTCAATTTGGTTCATATTATTGAAATATGTAATTTGCTTGATGCTGTGCAAAATTTATGTTTTGCTGGACGGGTTTATAGAATTTGTTCAGCCGGAGCGCTCACGGCACCGTGATGCTCTGATAAAGCTAAAAAAAGCTATAGTAAAGAATAAGACTGCGAATACACATATGGAATTGTAGGAACTGAAAATTATCTGCCAAAGCCTATATTGGTTTTGTTATTATTGTTCTCTTACAGCAATTATTATTACAATTCCTCGTAGTCGAAACTTTTGAAGAAAAAGGAAGGACGCCGCTAACTGCCACACGTGTGGCATATACGACATGTGCCCACACACCGTGTGTGGTGTGAGTAGGAGGCAGCCCACACGGGCTATGTGTGGGCGGACATTGGAATTGCCCACACATGTGGGCGCGGCTACTTCGTGCCACACGCCCAACAAGTACTACTCATTTTCACCCCGTGCGTGTGGCACGAAGCAAAAATGCCCACACGTCCTGACGCAACTACGTTAGGTACCCTGCGGGATGACTATTTAGTTGCCATCCTGGTTGGCAGATGTAGTTATCCAGGATGGCAAGTGTAGTTGTAAAAGCATGGCAACTCTCTCTGTTTTGGTTAATTATAGTTGCCATGTCTAATTTATGGTAGTTGCCGTGTGTAATCAAACCGTAGTTGCCGTATGTGATTAACTACTTGCCACATATGGTCAAAACAGTAGTTGCCATGTGTGTTTACCTAGTTGCCACGTGTGGTCCAATCATAGTTGACATGTATTGTTAATCACAGTTGCCATGTGTGTTTATCTGGTTGACATGTATGCGCAACTGCAGTTGCCGTGTAGCAAAGAATCACAGTTGCCATGTGTGTGTACCGAGTTGCCACGTTCGCGTAACTGCAGTTGCCGTGTAGCAGAGAATCACAGTTGCCGTGTGTGTGTACCGAGTTGCCACGTTCGCGTAACTGCAGTTGCCGTCCACAACATAGGAGTGTCGTGTGGGCGAAAAGCAGTTCGCCCACACACGCATGACCTCGGTGGTGGCTATGTGGGCAGAAACTAGTTCGCCACACAACGCAGCTGGCAAACAGCATGGTGCGGGCGTGTGGGCAAACTTTCCAACGCCCGCACACCAGCCCATCCTATGTGGCACAAAAAATCAACCTTTTCATGCCAAGATTCATGCAAAAGGCACTGGACGACGATCCAGGCGTGTGGGCGAGTTGGGAAACGTCCACACGTGTGGACGTTAGACTTTTCGAAAAGAAAAACAGAAGCATCTATGAGGTAACACGAATCAAGGCGACGGCGAGCTTTGCGAGCTGGAAAGCGTCGTCGTTCTCCACTGTCACCGGCGACGCCACGTTGCTCTTGCTGAAGCCACCCTGGCACTCCTTCGCTGCGGCCGCCGATTTCTCCAGGGACGAGGTCGCCTCGCTGAACTTCCCGTCCTTGACGGCCGCCGCACAGCCAGGCTGGCTCTGCAATATGCCGTCAAAAAGAGCCAGGCACGACCTGAGGGACCGCCTGGTGGCGTCCTCAGTCTTGCGGTCGCCATCGCCGAGAAGGCCATCAATCTTGGCCTTGGTACGGGTGGCGTTGGCCGTGAGGAGGTCGACTGTGACGACCGCAAGCTCTTGGTAGTTTCCACCGTTTGCGCTACGGGGGTCGGAGTGGAGGGTGTCCAGACAGAACTGGATGCCCACGTATTTACTGCCACCGCCGACGGTCTTGCATACGGGGAGCAAATTGTCAACAGGAGTATCCTGAGTGGCCGCAAAGAGGACGACAAAGAGCAAGAAGAGGACACTGCCGCTATTGAAGAAAGAGGCCATTGCCTGTATGGTTGATTATTCGAGAGGGATTCTTCTATGGTGGATTCGTAGGGTGACACCTAGGACGTCAGGCAACACGATTATTTATAATACACACTTTGGGTTGCCATTAATCACGCCCGGCAAGTTAATGATTTGATGGCGTGAATCTCTGATTGTAAAATTCAGAATTTCCATTTCTTCCGTTACTAATATACCCGACGAGTTAATAATTTGATAGCGTGAATCTGTGATCGTAATTCAGAATTTCCATTCCTTCCGCTACTTGATAAACGCGCATGAATGGCCTGATTATTAACCAAGGAAATCCCCTTTTCCTCGCTACAAAAGGGAACCGTTTGGCTAGCGTCACCACTACAATACATATATACTCCCTCCATTTCAGAATCGCACCTTGATCGGGTCCAACCTGTTAAGGTTCTTTTGTTTTAAGTGAGACGCACCATCATTGATTTGTTTCCTAATATACTTGCATGTAAAAATATCGATGTTTGAGATAGCGTCAATCATTTTAATTTTTCAAATTTGGTATGTCTCCATTTTATTCCTTTCTATAAATATACTAGTAGAATGCCTGTGCCCGTGCCCGTGCGTCACGCAGATGGTGCTCAGCAGCCGTGGGATCCGCGGCGTGCTCTCGCTGGTGCTGGGGCGGCTGTCTGTCCTCACAGTGCTTGATCTGTCCAGCAACGCGTTCGCCAGGGAGATCCCTGAGGAGATTGTCGTGCTATCGAGACTGGCGCAGCTGAGCCTGACGAACAACCTGCTCGAGGGCGCGATCCCCGCCGGCATCGGGCTCCTCCGGGAGCTCTACTACCTCGACCTCAGCACAACCAGCTCTTCGGCGGCATCCCAGAGACGCTGTTCTGCAACTGCTCCGCCCTGCAGTACATGGACCTCGCCAACAACTCGCTCGTCGCCGAGTGCCGCCTCCCCAGCTCCGTTATCTCCTCCTATGGTCTAATGAGCTGACCGGCCCGATCCCGCCGGCGCTGTCCAACTCCCCCATTCTCGAGTGGGTCGACTTCGAGTCCAACTACCTCGCCGGCGAGCTGCCGTCGCAGGTGTTCGACAGGTTGTCGTGGCTCCAATACCTCTACCTCTCCTACAACAACCTCTCCAGCCATGACGGCAACACCAACCTGGCTCCCTTCTTCCGCTCGCTCAGAAACTGCACTCGCCTGCAGGAGCTCGAGCTCGCTGGGAACGGCCTCGGCGCCAAACTGCCGTCGTTCATCGACGAGCTCTTGCGCAGCTTCCGGCAGACCCACCTCGAGGACAACACCATCTCGGGCTCCATCCCGCCCAACATCTCCGGCCTCGTCAACCTGACGTACCTAAACCTCTCCAAAAACCTCATCAACGGCTCCATCCCGCCGGACTTCTGGCGCATGCAACGGCTCGAGCAGTTGTACCTCTCCAACAACCTCCTCTCCGGTGGGATCCCTCGGTCCATCAATGAGCTCCCGCACCTCGGCCTCCTCGACCTCTCCGGCAATCGCCTCGCCAGCGCCATCCCAAAACGTTCTCCAACCTCACGCAACTCAGGAGGCTGATGCTCCACCACAAGCGCCTTGCCAGTGCCATTCCACCGAGCCTCGGCGAGTGCAACAACATCGAAATCCTCGACCTCTCCTACAATGGCCTCCAAGGCGAGATCCCAGCTTTCCCGACATGATTGTGCACAAACATAAATTAATTCATTAAAATTACCCTAGACCAAACGTCGAGGGCTGCTCAAATCATCATCGTTGTAGATGCTTGCATACGTCATGGTGTCCGGTGAGCTAGTTGTGCTGATTGGCTCGGAGGAGTATAAGGTTGTAAGTTGGTGCAGTTCCAAGCAGAGCATCGTGGCGGGATCTACATGCGAAGCAGAGTACATAGCTGCTTTGGAAGCAGCAAATGAAGGAGTCTGGATGAAGGAGTTCATATCCGATCTAGGTGTCATACCTAATGCATCGGGTCCAATGAAAATCTTTTGTGACAATACTGGTGCAATTGCCTTGGCAAAGGAATCCAGATTTCACAAGAGAACCAAGCACATCAAGAGACGCTTCAATTCCATCCGCGATCAAGTCAAGGACGGAGACATAGAGATTTGCAAAATACATATGGATCTGAATGTTGCAGACCCGTTGAATAAGCCTCTCTCACGAGCAAAACATGATCAGCACCAAGACTCCATGGGTGTTAGAATCATTACAATGTAATCTAGATTATTGACTCTAGTGCAAGTGGGAGACTTAAGGAAATATGCCCTAGAGGCAATAATAAAGTTGTTATTTATATTTCCTTATATCATGACGAATGTTTATTATTCATGCTAGAATTGTATTAACCGGAAACTTAGTACATGTGTGAATACATAGACAAACAGAGTGTCACTAGTATGCCTCTACTTGACTTGCTCGTTAATCAAAAATGGTTAAGTTTCCTAACCATAGACATGAGTTGTCATTTGATAAATGGGATCAAATCATTAGAGAATGATGTGATTGACATGACCCATCTGTTAGCTTAGCACTATGATCGTTTAGTTTATTTCTATTGCTTTCTTCATGACTTATACATGTTCCTATGACTATGAGATTATGCAACTCCTGAATACCGGAGGAACACTTAGTGTGCTATCAAACGTCACAACGTAACTGGATGATTATAAAGATGCTCTATAGGTGTCTCCGATGGTGTTTGTTGAGTTGGCATAGATTGAGATTAGGATTTGTCACTCTGATTGTCGCAGAAGTATCTCTGGGCCCTCTCGGTAATGCACATCACTATAAGTCTTGCAAGCAATGTGACAAATGAGTTAGTTGCGGGATGTTGCATTACGGAACGAGTAAAGAGACTTGCCGGTAACGAGATTGAACTAGGTATGATGATACCAACGGTCGAATCTCGGGCAAGTAACATAAACGATGACAAAGGGAACAATGTACGTTGTTATGCAGTTTGACCGATAAAGATCTTCGTAGAATATGTAGGAACCAATATGAGCATCCAGGTTCCGCTATTGGTTATTGACCGAAGATGAGTCTCGGTCATGTTTACATAGTTCTCGAACTCGTAGGGTCCGCACGCTTAATGTTCGACACTACTAGGAAAAGGCATGTTAGTGGCGCACCTATTTTCACCATTAATGGCGCACTATAGGTGCACCACTATCATCACACCACTAGTAACAAGGGGTGCGCCATTAGTATACCAGATAATAGTGACGCACCACATAGTGTGCCATTACTATGTCCAACGATGCGCCATTAATATCTGACTTAATAATGGCGCACCACATATCTGGTGCGCCATTACTAACAATTTTTTTCTATTTTTTCAGAAAATATTTTTTCAAAAAAAAGAAAATTCATTTTTTTCATTTTTTTCTTAATCTCGAGTCACTATGGCTTAATCTCGGGTCAATATGCTTAATCTCAAGTCAAATCACACTTCGTGGGGGTGCGCCATTAGTATACCAGATAATAGTGGCGCACCACATATCTGGTGCGCCATTACTAACATTTTTTTTCAATTTTTTTCAGAAAATTCATTTTTTTTCTTAATCTCAGGTCACTATGGCTTAATCTCGAGTCAATATGTTTAATCTCAAGTCAAATCACACTTCATGGTCAAACTTTCCGGAAGGTCACCCATCGTCACACTACTCCAGTCCGAGCACGCTTAACTTCGCAGTTCTATCCAACCACAGCACCAGCTCACTTAACAAGCACTTGTTGATATATCTATCATATCAATCCTATTAAACCTTGTTGATGTCTATGACTTTGTCCATGTTCATGAGTGTGATGAAATTTTGAAAAAATATTTCAAACTTCCCGATCATATTACGTTTCATATTTTGAACATTTTTTTAAAAGAAAAATCGAAACCATTTTTTTTCTGTTACTAGTGGCGCACCTAGCAAATGATGCGCCATTACTAAGTTTGATTTTTTTCATTTTCTCCCCTCTAGATTTTAAAAGCCCCGTATATTTCGTTATGTTAGGTTTTTTGGGATTTTGAAAATCTTCAACAGGGTTTCCCTAGTTGAATTCGGATGTAACTTTTCGAGTAGATGATTTTTCATATAAAAAAACTTTTTAATCTGAGTTCATATGCAAAAGTTATGCCAATTTTACTAAATTCCAGAGAGATTTTGCAAATAAAGTCGAAATTCATATTTGTAAATTTTTCCAACAACTAGACCACATATCACATGGGAAACTTATTTTCTTTTATTTTTTTGACATTTCCATTATTTTCTTTTATTTTTTTCTAAAACTGAAAAGGCGGTCCACGAGGGGGGTGCAAAGAAAGTCAGTAATGGCGCACCTTCACAAAGTGTGCCATTACTATGTGTATGACTTGGTCAAACCTTAGTCAAAGTTAGTAATGGCGCACTTTGTGTAGGTGCGCCATTACTAAGTTTGACATAGTAATGGCGCACCTATGCAAAGTGCGTCATTACTAAGTTTGACCAAGGTTTGACTCAGTCATACACATAGTAATGGCGCACTTTGTACAGGTGCGCCATTACTATGTCAACTAGTAATGGCGCACTATCCCCTGGTGCGTCACTGCTAACAATTTTTTTTATTTTTTTTCAAAACTAGTAATGGCGCACCACACACCAGGTGCGCCATTAGTAATATGTCAATAATGGCGTACCTGTATTTGGTGCGCCACTGCTATATAGCAGTGGCGCATCACATACATGGTGCGTCATTAATGTCCATATTAGCTATAGCCCTTTTTGTAGTAGTGCGATGATGATATGTATTGTGAGTTATATGATTTAATGTACCAGAGGTTGTTCGGAGTCCCGGATGTGATCACAGACATGACGAGGAGTCTCGAAATGGTTGAGACATAAAGATTGATATATTGGAAGGTTATGTTTGGACACCGGAAAGGTTACAGATAAGTTCGGGTATTTTCCGGAGTACCGGGGGGTTACCGGAACCCCCTGAGGGGTTAATGGGCCTTCATGGGCTTTAGTGGAAGAGAGGAGGAGGGGGCCAAGTGGCGGGGCGCCCCCCCAAGCCCAATCCGAATTGGGGAGGGGGCAGCCCTCCTTTCCTTCTCTCCCTCTTCCCTTTCCTTCCCCTCCTAGTTGGACTAGGAAAGGGGGGAACCTACTCCTAGTAGGAGTAGGATTCCCCCCCCCTTGGGGCTCACCCCATGAGGCCGGCCGACCCCCCTCCTCCACTCCTTTATATAAGGGGGAGGGGGCACCCCATAGACACACAAGTTCATCTCTTAGCCCTGTGTGGTGCCCCCTCCACAGTTTTTCACCTCGGTCATATTGCCGTAGTGCTTAGGCAAAACCCTGCGTCGGTAACTTCATCATCACCGTCAACACGGCGTCATGCTGACGAAACTCTCCCTTGGCCTCAGCTGGATCTAGAGTTCGAGGGACGTCACCGAGTTGAACTTGTGCAGATCGCGGAGGTGTCGTGCAGTCGGTACTTGATCGGTTGGATCGCGAAGACGTTCAACTACATCAACCGCATTACTTAACGCTTCCGCTTTCGGTCTATGAGGGTACATGGACACACTCTCCCTGATCATTGTTATGCTTCTCCTAGATAGATCTTGCGTGATCGTAGGCAAAATTTTAAAATACTACGTTCCCCGACAGTGGTATCAGAGCCAGGTCTATGCGTAGATGTTATATGCACGAGTATAACACAAAGGAGTTGTGGGCGTGGGTATATACATATTTCTTGTCGTCACTAGTTGTTTCTTGATTCGGTAGTATTGTTGGATGAAGCGGCCCGGACCGACATTACATGACCGCGTTCATGAGACTGGTTCTACCGATGTGCTTTGCACACAGGTGGCTGGCGGGTGTCAGTTTCTCCAACTTTAGTTGAATCGGATTCAATGAACAAGGTTCTTTCTAAAGATCAAAAAGCAATCGCTATACCGCGTTCTGGTTTTTTATGTCGTAGGTAAGAACGGTTCTTGCTAAGCCCGTAGCAGCCACGTAAAACTTACAACAACAAAGTAGAGGACGTCTAACTTGTTTTTGCAGGGCATGTTGTGATGTGATATGCTCAAGACGTGATGATATATAATTTGTTGTATGAGATGATCATGTTTTGTAATAGTTATCGGCAACTGACAGGATCCATATGGTTGTCGCTTTATTGTATAAAATGCAATCGCCATGTAATTGCTTTACTTTATCACTAAGCGGTAGCGATAGTCGTAGAAGCAATAGTTGGCGAAACGACAACAATGCTTCGATGGAGATCAAGGTGTCAAGCCGCTGACGATGGTGATCATGACGGTGCTTTGGAGATAGAGATCAAAGGCACAAGATGGTGATGGCCATATCATATCACTCATTTGATTGCATGTGATGTTTATCATGTATGCATCTTATTTTTCTTAGTACGGCGGTAGCATTATAAGATGATCTCTCACTAAATTTCAAGGTACAAATGTTCTATCTGAGTATGCACCATTGCTACAGTTCATCGTGCCGAGACACAACGTGATGATCGGGTGTGATAAGCTCTACGTTCATATACAACAGGTGCAAGCCAGTTTTGCACATACAAAATACTCGGGTTAAACTTGACAAGCCTAGCATATGCAGATATGGCCTCGGAACACTGAGACCGAAAGATCGAGCGTGAATCATATAGTAGATATGGTCAACATAGTGATGTTCAACATTGAAAACTACTCCATCTCACATGATGGTCGGACATGGTTTAGTTGATATGGACCACATGATCACTTAGATGATAGAGGGATGTCTATCTAAATAGGATTTCTTTAGTAATATGATTAATTGAACTTTAATTTATCATGAACTTAGTACCTGATAGTATTTTGCATGTCTATGTTGTTGTAGATAAATGGCCCGTGCTACTGTTCCGTTGAATTTTAATGCGTTCCTAGAGAAAGCTAAGTAGAAAGATGATGGTAGCAACTACACGGACTGGGTCCATAACTTGAGGATTATCCTCATTGCTGCACAAAAGAATTACGTCCTGGAAGCACCGCTAGGTGCCAAACCCGCTGCAGGAGCAACCCCAGATGTTATGAACGTCTGGCAGAGCAAAGCTGATGACTACTCGATAGTTCAGTGTGCCATGCTTTACGGCTTAGAACCGGGACTTCGACGATGTTTTGAACGTCATGGAGCATATGAGATGTTCCAGGAGTTGAAGTTAATATTTCAAGCAAATGCCCGGATTGAGAGATATGAAGTCTCCAATAAGTTCTATAGCTGCAAAATGGAGGTGAATAGTTATGTCGGTGAACACATACTCAGAATGTATGGGTACCACCATCACTTGACCCAACTGAGAGTTAATCTTTCGGTCGATAGTGTCATTGACAGAGTTCTTCAATCACTGCCACCAAGCTACAAAAGCTCTATGATGAACTATAATATGCAAGGGATGGATAAGACTATTCCTAAGCTCTTCGCGATGCTAAAGGCTGTGGAGGTAGAAATCAAGAAGGAGCATCAAGTGTTGATGGTCAATGTGGGAGTCCTGGATTAGGGAGTCTCCGGACAGCCGGACTATATCCATTGGCCGGACTGTTAGACTATGAAGATACAAGATTGAAGACTTTGTCTCATGTCCGGATGGGACTCTACTTGGCGTGGAAGGTAAGCTAGGCAATACAGATATGTGTATCTCCTCCTTTGTAACCGACCTTGTGTAACCCTAACCTCTCCGGTGTCTATATAAACCGGAGGATTTTAGTCCGTACGACAACATACAATCATACCATAGGCTAGCTTCTAGGGTTTAGCCTCTCTGATCTCGTGGTAGATCTACTCTTGTACTACCCATATCATCAATATTAATCAAGCAGGACGTAGGGTTTTACCTCCATCAAGAGGGCCCGAACCTAGGTAAAACATTGTGTCCCCTGCCTCCTATTACCATCCGCCTTAGACGCACAGTTCGGGACCCCCTACCCGAGATCCGCCAGTTTTGACACCGACATTCGTGCTTTCATTGAGAGTTCCTCTGTGTCATCGCCGTTAGGCTTGATGGCTCTTATTATCATCAATAGCGATGCAGTCCAGGGTGAGACTTTTTTCCCCGGACAGATCTTCGTGTTCGGAGGCTTTGCACTGCTGGCCAATTCGCTTGGCCATCTGGAGCAGATTGAAAGTTACGCCCCTGGCCACCAGGTCAGGTTTGGAATCTTAAACTACACGGGCGATGTCCGTGGAGACTTGATCTCCGACGGATTCGAGCCTCTGCCTTGTGTGTCACGCGGTCACGATGAGTACGATTTAGCTCTACCATCGGACAGTGTTCAGGAGATCGCACAGGCAGCCGCTCCGACCCTCAATTCGGAGCCAGTTGCGCCGTCCATGGACGGGTGGATGGACCCCGCCACGGAGGCCTTACCCGCAGCGGCGATCGAGCCAAACATCGAGCTTACCTTGCACAAGAGTCGTGTTGTTAAACTGTCGGATCCTTCTCTGGCCACGGACTCCGAGCCGCCTGCGCCCGTTCCTATCGAATCCGATTGGGCGCCGATCATGGAGTTTACCTCCGCAGATATTTTTCAGCACTCGCCCTTTGGCGACATACTGAACTCATTAAGGTCTCTCTCCTTGTCAGGAGAATCCTGGCCGAACTATGTCCGGCAGGACTAGGATCCAGACGACGGAGAAATTCGCGGCCCACCCACCACCCACTTAGTAGCCACTGTCGGTGACTTAACCGACATGCTCGACTTCGACTCCGAAGACATCGACGGTATGGACGACGATGCGGGAGACGAAGAGGAACCACTGCCCACAGGGCACTGGACAGCCACCTCATCATACGATATAAACATGGTGGACACACCAAAGGAAAACGATGAAGAGGAACGGAAGGACGCAACAAAGGGTTGTTCCCTCGAGAAGCAGTCAAAACGGCGGCGTAAGCGCCGCCCCAAATCCTGCCTCGGCAGAAACAACGATCATACAAACCCAATGTTAGAGCAGGGGGAACCATTGCCGGACCACGGCAACACGGAGAATCAAGCCGAACAACCCGACTATGTCAAAGATCATAGTCCAGATGGCGTCACACCGGACGGACACCCAGAGCAATAGAATGCCCATCAAAGGCTCGTTGCCACCGCGAGGAGTCTAAAAAAGCAGAAGCAAAGGCTCAAATCTACGCACGACACACTCCAAATCAGATGGAGCAAAGTACTCAACACAGCAGCAAAGTACGGCGGTAATCGCCCCACCAAGAGCTACCCGAAGCGGAAGTTGCTACCTGAATTCAATGAGGGGGCCTTAGATCCCCCACAACCAAAAATCAAAACAGCCATCTGGCCGGATAGGTGACCTCACGGCCAACTTAGAGCGGCAAACAACGCCGCACATAAGCCAATACGTGATCCACGCGAGGACTCGCATCAAAAGGATGGCACAACCAGATCCATCTATGGACCACGTAAGCACGCTCCAACACAACAAATATCCGAAGAACGCGGTACACCCGGATATAGGGGTGCCGCACACCCCCTATGTTTCACCGATGAGGTGCCAGAGGGATTCAAACCCATAAATATAGAGGCATACGACGGAAAAACAGACCCTGGTGTCTGGATTGAGGATTATATCCTCCATATCCATATGGCTCGAGGAGATGACCTCCACGCCATTAAGTATTTACCCCTCAAACTCAAAGGGACAGCTCGGCACTGGCTTAAGAGCCTCCCCGAAAGTTCCATTGGAAGCTGGGAAGAGCTCGAAGATGCTTTTCGGGCAAATTTTTAGGGGACTTACGTCCGACAACAAATATCCGAAGAACGCGGTACACCCGGATATAGGGGTGCCGCACACCCCCTATGTTTCACCGATGAGGTGCCAGAGGGATTCAAACCCATAAATATAGAGGCATACGACGGAAAAACAGACCCTGGTGTCTGGATTGAGGATTATATCCTCCATATCCATATGGCTCGAGGAGATGACCTCCACGCCATTAAGTATTTACCCCTCAAACTCAAAGGGACAGCTCGGCACTGGCTTAAGAGCCTCCCCGAAAGTTCCATTGGAAGCTGGGAAGAGCTCGAAGATGCTTTTCGGGCAAATTTTCAGGGGACTTACGTCTGACCTCCGGACGCGGAAGATTTGAGTCATATAACTCAACAGCCCGGAGAGTCAGCCCGAAAACTTTGGAACAGGTTTCTTACTAAAAAGAACCAAATAGTCGACTGTCCGGACGCCGAAGCCTTGGCAGCTTTTAAGCATAGCGTCCGTGACGAATGGCTTGCCAGACACCTCAGCCAAGAAAAGCCGAGAACAATGGCAGCATTAACAAGCCTCATGACCCGCTTTTGCGCGGGTGAGGATAGCTGGCTAGCTAGATGCAGCATCAGCGACCCAAGTACATCCGAAGTTAGAGATGGAAACGGGAAATCACGGCGCAATAACAAACGCCAGAATAAAGAAGACAGCACGAAGAGCATGGCAGTAAACGCCGGATTTAGAAGCTCTCGGCAAAGTCAGCAAAAGCAGCCCTCTAAAGGCGCCAGAGACGAACTGTCCAGTCTAAACAAAATTCTGGACCAAGTATGTCAGATCCATAGCACCCCCGGTAAACCTGCTAATCATACCCATAGAGAATGTTGGGTCTTCAAGCAGTCCGGCAAGCTCAACGCCGTACACAAGGGGGAGGATACACCAAGCGAAGACGAGGATGAGCCTCCCAAGCAAGACACTGGGGAACAAAAGAAGTTTCCACCAGAAGTCAAAACAGTCAACGTGTTACACATGATCAAGGGGAGAAACAAAGCGGCACTCCCAGAAAAATATGCCCAAGGGCCTATCACCGTGGAGTCCTGCCACTGGTTGTCTCAACCGATCACTTTCGACCATCGTGATTACTCAACAAGTATCCGGCGTGCAGGATGGGCTGCCCTGGTATTAGACCCAATAATTGACGGATACCACTTTACACAAGTCCTGATGGACGGTGGCAGCAGTTTAAACCTGATATACCAGGATACAATACGCAAAATGGGGATAGACCCAATGAAAATTTGCCACAGCAATACTACCCTTAAAGGAGTAACGCCAGGCCCAGGGGCTCATTGCACGGGATCCCTGCTACTAGAGGTTATATTCGGCTTCCCCGATAACTTCCGTAGTGAAAATTTAACATTCCACATTGCTCCGTTCCAAAGTGGCTATCAAGCACTACTTGGACGTGAAGCTTTCGCTCGCTTTAATGCAATACCGCATTATGCTTCCCTTACGCTTAAGATGCCCGGTCCACGTGGCATCATTACAATGAATGGAAATATTAAGCGATCCCTGTGTGCCGAAGAGAGTGCGACTGCCTTGGTAGCCGCACACTAAAAACGGCCTCACCAGCTAAAGCATTTGATAGGTCATCAAGACCACGGACACGGTTAGACGAGTCTGGTGCAGCTATATGTAACTCACACAGGTTTGATAAGCCACACCCCTATTAGAAATACAAGGGGCTCAACGCACGCAGACAAGTGGTAATTTTTACTCATCTTGAATTATACATGGTTTCTTTAAACCTACCTTTTTGCACGACAACTTTTCACCTAAGTTTCTCTCTTTTATAGATGACCATCATGCTACACCCGTCCAGGATACGGCACAACGGAGACAGAGGCGCAGACGTGCAGCAGGGACCCGCTCCAAGGATTCTTTTTGGATTAAGACCCTGCGTAAACCTTTTTTACTGTCTCTTGTTGATACACATCCCTCGGATTCTCAAATACAATTGAGAAGGATGCTGACGTCTTGGCATGTGGCCACGTCAGAATAAACGCCCGTACCTGGACACAAGGGGCTTCTTACAAAGGGCACTATTTAGGCTCAGTTTATACCATAAAGACCGAATACCTTAGGGAGTGTTCGGCGTCGCGAGTTTGGCCTTATATGCATCAGCTCCGAATCATGTCTTTGGTCAAATGTTGGGTTTGCCCGGCTCCTGTGTTTTGGTGCCTTACATTCCGTTCTATCGGCTAAGGCAGCACCAGGAGAACTACTGCGATTGTGCCCTGGTTCGTCCGGATGAGCACCTCAGTAGAGAAAGCCGAAAACTGACTGTCATGATATAGCGTGAGACTGGTCAACCACTCGATGACCTATCGGAATGTTAGAATTCCTCTGCTTTAACGAAGGGTCGTTTCCCGGCCAGGCATATACGCACCCCGAGTTTGGGAGAGTGTGGAGCCACCAGGGGCTATATAGTAGCCCCACCGTCAAACTCCTATGGCTAAGTGAAAGTGTTAAAGCATCATAGTCTGGTTGCCTCGTTCGCTGCGCTATCACCTCCTTAATAGGACCAAGATGTTGGGTTAAGTGTGAACACGCGTTTTTTGCGAACACCTCCGCATTATATGCGTGGGGGTTGAAGGCGACGACTGCAATCTTTCAGGTTATATACATATATACATAAACGGCCGCACAGGAGGCATCATACTACTTTCCGGCAAAAGTATAAATACGGCCTTACTACATTTCATAAAAACATTGTGCTTACAATGGGAATACATGTCACTCAAACATAATATTCTTCGAGCACTGGGACTCTATCAAACGAGCACCCTCAAGAACCTCTTCAAAATAGTGCTCGCCAGCTACTCGGCCTATGGCCGAACCTTGCGCCGCAACAGTGGTAGCATCCATCTCCGCCCAGTATGCCTTGACACGGGCAAAGGCCATCCGCGAGCCTTCTATGCACGTTGACCTCTTCATCGCATTGATGCGCGGCACCACACCAAGGAACTGTTGCACTAAACTGAAATAGTTGTTCGGCTTCGGCTTCTCCGACCACAAATGATCTACGACGGACCTCATGGCAAGTCCAGACAACCTATTAAGTTCGTCCCATTCGGCTAGTTGATCAGTCAAGGGAAGCGGACGCTCTGGAACGTTAAATTGCGACCAAGACAGCTTGTCCACTTCACGGTCTGTCTGATCTCGGAAGTATTCGACCGCATCGACAGCGCTTGCCGCCAAGTCCATATATGCGTCTGCCGAACTCCACAGCCGATCCAGAGGGGCATACCGCGGATCTCCAGACTTCCTCTGCAGCAGAAAGGGCTTCCCAGCCGCAATATCCCTGGCTTCACGCAGCTCCTCCTTCTTCGCCCTCATGGCAGAGCGAGTGTCTTTGGTCACCATCGTGGCCTTTTCAAGGTCCGCTGCCTTCACTCGGTTCTCCTTTTCAAGGAACTGGCAACGGTCGGCAGTGTCTTTTAATTCTATGGCCATCTTGGCCATCTTCTCTTTGCTTTCGCAATGCGCGGCCTTCTCGGCTCTTAACCCTTCGGCCGCCTTCAAAGCAGCCGCATTACTAACTCTTGCTTGTTCCTTGGCTCAGGCAAGTTCCGCCCGAAGGGCCTCCACGGTGGAAGCTCCATCTGCAGTCACAACATATTAAAGATACTGGCATCATGCTGCTCTTACTATGTGATGTTGACTGGAAAAACATTACTTACCCTGTGCCTTGTCAAGCCGCTTGTTAACAAGCTCGATGTCGACATCTGCCGCATCCAGTTGCCGCTTTAGTTCGGCAAACTCATTAGTTCGGCCAGCCACCGGAGCTCCCATCACCTGCACATAAAGCGGTATGATTATTACCTGGGACTACGATCCTCTGTCCGCCGCCGTTCTCGACGACGACCACGGTCTCAGGGGCTACTATCTACACAGGGCACACCTAAAAATGTGCGGTACTATCAAAAAGTATATCGTTTCACATACCTCAAAGCCCGTCAGTAGACTCATAAAGGCTCCATGCAATCTGCTTTCGGCGGACGAAATTCTTTCCATCACTGTACCCATCAACGTACGGTGTTCTTCTGAGATGGCCGCTCGCTCCAACAGCTCCCTCAGTACGTCCGACCGCATACCAGACGGTGCCAGACTCTTTTGTTTGCTCTCTTCAAGAGCCGGACGCTGGGGACTTCGGGTGACTATAGGATTATCTTCTGGCCTCACCGGATCCGGAGAGGCCCTCCGCGACGACACTTCAAGGTCGCCCGCTTGAGCGGGGGAGTCCGGGGGAGGCGTTTCACTCTCCATCATCTCCGGAAGAAGATCCCCTGAAGACGAGCTCTACTGAGAAGGGCTAAGATCCGAACTGCAAGATAAACGCTTCGGTTATTTTCCTCAGAGGTAAGGTAGTATATCTCCACTATTAAAGTACTTTTTGATTACTTACAGCTCGTTGGAGGGCTAATCCTCGCACGGACTTTGTGCGGCAAAAGCACCCTCCAAGGCAGGACCCTCTAGTGGAGACTTCTTCTCCCATTTGGAAGCCTCGGTTTTCGGATCTTCAGAGGCAGTCCTCTTCCTTCCCCGAAGCGAGAGAAGGTTGCATTCTTCTCCTTGGTTATCCTCCTTCACGGAGGTGCTCATTCCCTCGGTTGGAATTGGTAGCGATGGGGGCCCGCTTTTGACCTCATTATTCCCCCCTTTATCTTCCTTCGAGGGCTCCGGGCAAGGTGCTAGCTCGAGCATCTTTTCCAGTACCGGGTTCTCCAAACCCTCAGGAAGGGGGGGCGAACACCGAATCATCTTCACATTTGTTAGCCAGTCCTGGTCAAAGAGCGATTCTCATAATGACGTCATGGTAAATAAAAGACGGTGTGTTCGGCTAAAGGATTACTTACTTGGTCGGTGGTATGGTTGCTGCTCAGGCCCACGTCCTCGGTAGTATCGGACACTCTATTTGGGGTCCGAAGAATGATTTGTACATCTCCTCGTGCGCCAGGCCGAGGAAATTCTGAATAGTACGCGGCCCTTCTGGGTTGAACTCCCACATGTGGAGGGGCCGGCGTTTGCAAGGCTGGACTCGACGAACCAGCATGACTGGCGCCACCATAACCAGACTGAAATCTCCTTCGAAGAGATCACGAATGCGGCTCTGCAGTATAGGCACGTCCTTGGCTGGACCCCAGCTCAGTCCTCTGCTAATCCATGACATCAGTTGTGGTGGAGGGCCCGAGCGGAAAGCAGGGGCAGCCACCCACTTGGCACTTCTGGGAGCTATGACGTAAAACCACTCCTGTTGCCATAATCCGGACACCACTGTAAAGGAACCTTTGGGCCACGGAGCTCCTGCTATCTTGATTATTAATGCGCCTCCGCACGCTGCATACTGCCCCTCGACCATCTTCGGCTTCACGTCAAAGGTCTTGAGCCACAGGCCGAAGTGAGGGGTAATGCGGAGGAAGGCCTCACACACGACAATGAATGTCGAGATGTGGAGAAAGGAGTCTGGGGCTAGATCATGGAAATCTAGCCCGTAATAGAACATCAAACCCCTAATAAAGGGATCCAGGGTGAGGCCTAGACCTCGGATGAAGTGCGAGATGAACACAACGTTCTCGTTGGGTTCAGGAGTAGGGACGACCTGCCCTCGGGCAGGCAGCCGATGCGAAACCTCGACGGTCAGGTATCTGGCCTCCCTCAACTTCTTGATATCCTCTTCCGTAACGGAGGAGGGCATCCACTGGCCTTGAAGGCTATATCCGGACATGATTGAAGGTCCGAAGCACCTGACCTGGGCTTTGGGTGTTAGAACTCGAGGCGGAGGAAGGATTCGATTGAGCACGGGAGGGAAAAAAGTAAAAGCCTTGTCCCTTTATAAAGAGGGTGAATATCAAGCGTCCTCTCCGTAGCCGTTTGGGACTTGCCTATAATCTAGGAGTCCTAGACACGGTTGGGTTACCCACGACCGTATTGATGAGAATCCCGTAATTAGGGGGACACGACCTCTGCTTTGACAAGACGTGTCAAAAAACTGCCTCGCGTTATGTGCGGGGCTAGTTAAAGGAAACGGTTCAAATAATCATCGGGCCGTGACATAATGTCGTGTTGCCAAAACAAGTCAGCAAATTGGATTTGCGGAAATATTATTCTCTCTACGGTGGTATGTGGAGGAACTTATTTTGTAGGGTCGGACACTATCCTTATATTCAAATTCTTCCGTGGTATATTCGGAGGAGGAACCCGCCTTGCAATGCCGAAGACAATACTGCGCGCCGGACTCATCGTCATTGAAAGCCTGGTTCAGGGGCTACTGTGGGAGTCCTGGATTAGGGGGTCTCCGGACAGCCGGACTATATCCATTGGCCGGACTGTTATACTATGAAGATACAAGATTGAAGACTTCGTCTCGTGTCCGGATGGGACTCTACTTGGCGTGGAAGGCAAGCTAGGCAATGCGGATATGTGTATCTCCTCCTTTGTAACCGACCTTGTGTAACCCTAACCTCTCTGGTGTCTATATAAAACAGAGGATTTTAGTCCGTAGGACAACATACAATCATACCATAGGCTAGCTTCTAGGGGTTAGCCTCTCTGATCTCGTGGTAGATCTACTCTTGTACTACCCATATCATCAATATTAATCAAGTGGGACGTAGGGTTTTACCTCCATCAAGAGGGCCCGAACCTGGGTAAAACATTGTGTCCCCTGCCTCCTGTTACCATCCGCCTTAGACGCACAGTTTGGGACCCCCTACCCGAGATCCGCCGGTTTTGACACCGACAGTCAAGAAGACCACTAGTTTCAAGAAGAAGGGCAAAGGGAAAAGGGGGAACTTCAAGAAGAACGGCAAGCAAGTTGCTGCTCAATTGAGGAAGCCCAAGTCTGGACCTAAGCCTAAGACTGAGTGCTTCTACTGCAAAGGGACTGGTCACTGTAAGCGAAACTGCCCCAAGTATTTGGCGGAGAAGAAGGATGGCAAAGTGAATGGTAAATTTGATATACATGTTATTGATGTGTACCTTACTAATGCTCGCAGAAGCGCCTGGGTATTTGATACTGGTTCTGTTGCAAATATTTGCAACTCGAAACAAGGGCTACGGATTAAGCGAAGATTGGCTAAGGACGAGGTGACGATGCGCGTGGGAAATGGTTCCAAAGTCGATGTGATCGCCGTCGTCACGCTACCTCTACATCTACCTTCGGGGTTAGTTTTAGACCTGAATAATTGTTATTTGGGGCCAGCGTTAAGCATGAACATTATATCTGGATCTTGTTTGATGCGAGACGGTTATTCATTTAAATCAGAGAATAATGATTGTTCTATTTATATGAGTAATATCTTTTATGGTCATGCACCCTTGATGAGTGGTATATTTTTACTAAACCGTGATAGTAGTGATACACATATTCATAGTATTGAAGCCAAAATATATAAGTTTAATAATGATAGTGCAACTTATTTGTGGCACTGCTATTTAGGTGATATTGGTGTAAAGCACATGAAGAAACTCCATACTGATGGGCTTTTGGAATCACTTGATTATGAATCACTTGATGCTTGCGAACCATGCCTCATGGGCAAGATGACTAAGACTCCGTTCTCCGGAACAATGGAGCGAGCACAGACTTATTGGAAATAATACATACTGATGTATGCGGTTCGATGAGTGTTGATGCTCGCGGAGGGTATCGTTATTTTCTGACCTTCATAGATGATTTGAGCAGATATGGGTATATCTACTTGATGAAACATAAGTCTGAAACATTTGAAAAGTTCAAAGAATTTCAGAGTGAAGTGGAAAATCATCGTAACAAGAAAATAAAGTTTCTATGATCTGACCGTGGAGGAGAATATTTGAGTCACGAGTTTGGTCTTCATTTGAAACAATGCGGAATAGTTTCGCAACTCACGCCACCCGGAACACCACAGCGTAATGGTGTGTCCGAATGTCGTAATCGTACTTTATTAGATATGGTGCGATCTATGGATGTCTCTTACTATTTAACCGCTATCATTTTGGGGTTATGCTTTAGAGACGATTGCATTCACGTTAAATAGGGCACCTTCTAAATCCGTTGAGACGACACCATATGAACTGTGGTTTGGCAAGAAACCCAAGTTGTCGTTTCTTAAAGTTTGGGGCTGTGATGCTTATGTGAAAAAGCTTCAACTTGATAAGCTCGAACCCAAATCGGAGAAATGTGTCTTCATGGGATACCCAAAGGAGACCTTTGGGTACACCTTCTATCACAGATCCGAAGGCAAGATATTCGTTGCTAAGAATGGATCCTTTCTAGAGAAGGAGTTTCTCTCGAAAGAAGTGAGTGGGAGGAAAGTAAAACTTGATGAGGTAATTGTACCTGCTCCCTTATTGGAAAGTACTTCATCACAAAAATCAGTTCCAATGATTCCTACACCAATTAGTGAGGAAGCTAATGATGATGATCATGAAACTTCTAATCAAGTTACTACCGAACCTCGTAGGTCAACCAGAGTAAGATCCACACCAGAGTGGTACGGTAATCCTGTTATGGAGGTCATGTTACTTGACCATGACGAACCTACAAACTATGAGGAAGGATGATGAGCCCAGATTCCGCGAAATGGCTTGAGGCTATGAAATCTGAGATGGGATCCATGTATCAGAACAAAGTGTGGACTTTGGTTGACTTGCCCGGTGATCGGCAAGCCATAGAGAGTAAACTCTTTTACCACCTCCATAATCGATAAAATTCCTTAGTCCACTAGTTACTAAGGATAAGTTCGACCGCTATCATGTGATGCATTCCTGGATCACTCTTGTACCCCTTGACTGACTCATGGCAAGGCACACTTCAGGTGCGGTACACAGCATGGCATACTGTAGAGCCTACGTCTAAAGCATAGGGGACGACCTTCGTCCTTTCTCTCTCTTCTGTCGTGGTCATGTCTTGAGTCTAACTCAATACTCACACCTTGTAACACAGCCAAGAACTCCTTCTTTGTTGATCTATTTTGAACTCCTTCAAAATCGTGTCACGGTATGTATTCATTTGAAAGTACTATTAAGCATTTTTTGATCTATCCTTATAGATCTTGATGCTCAATGTTCAAGTAGCTAATCCAGGTTTTCCATTGAAAAACACTTTTCAAATAACCTTGTATGCTTTTCAGAAATTCTACATCATTTCTGATCAACAATATGTTAACAACATATACTCATCAAAAATTCTATAGTGCTCCCACTCACTTCTTTGGAAATACAAGTTTCTCATAAACTTTGTATAAACCCAAAATCTTTGATCATCTCATCAAAGCGTACATTCCAACTCCGAGATGTTTACACCAGTCCTTAGAAGGATTGCTGGAGCTTTGCATACTTGTTAGCATCTTTCAGGATAGACAAAACCTTCTGGTTGTATCACATACAACCTTTCCTCAAGAAAATCATCGAGGAAACAATGTTTTGACATCCTATCTGCAAGATTTCATAAATAATGCAGTAACTGCTAACATAATTCCAACAGACTCTTAGCATCACTACGAGTGAGGAAGTCTCATCGTAGTCAACTCCTTGAACTTGTCGGGAAACATCTTAACGACAAGTCAAGCTTTCTTAATGGTGACACTTACCATCATTGTCCGTCTTCCTTTCAAAATCCATCTGCACCCAACAGCGTTACGACCATCAAGTAATTCTTCCAAAGTCTATACTTTGTTTTATACATGGATCCTCTCTCAGATTTTATGGCCTCGAGCCATTCGTCGGAATTCGGGCCCACCATCGCTTCTCCATAGCTCGTAGGTTCTTTGTTGTCTAGCAACATGACTTCCAAGACAGGATTACGTACCTCTCTGAAGTAGTACGCATCCTTGTCGACCTATGAGGTTTGGTAGTGACTTGATCTGAAGTTTCATGATCACTATCATAATCTTCCACTTCAATTGGTGTAGGTGCCACAGGAACAACTTCCTGTGCCCTGCTACAAACTAGTTGAAGTGACGGTTCAATAACCTCATCAAGTCTCCATCATCCTCCCACTCAATTCTTTCGAGAGAAACTTTTCCTCAAGAAAGGACCCGTTTCTAGAAACAATCACTTTTGCTTCCGGATCTGAAATAGGAGGTATACCCAACTGTTTTGGGTATTCTATGAAGATGCATTTATCCGCTTTGGGTTCGAGCTTATCAGCCCGAAACTTTTTCACATAAGCGTCGCAACCCCAAACTTTCAAGAAACGACAGCTTAGGTTTTGCTAAACCATAGTTCATACGGTGTCGTCTCAACGGAATTGCGTGGTGCCCTATTAAAGTGAATGTGGTTGTCTCTAATGCCTAACCCATAAACGATAGTGGTAATTCGATAAGGGACATCATGGTATGCACCATATCCAATAGGGTGCAGTTATGATGTTCAGACACACGATCATACTATGGTGTTCTAGGCGGTATTAGTTGTGAAACAATTTCCATAATGTCTTAATTGTGTGCCAAACTCGTAACTCAGATATTCATCTCTATGATCATATCATAGACATTTTATCCTCTTGTCACGACGATCTTCAACTTCACTCTGAAATTACTTAAACCTTTCAATAATTCAGACTTGTGTTTCATCAAGTAAATATACTCAGCATCTACTCAAATCATCTGTGAAGTAAGATCATAACGATATCTAGTGCGTGCCTCAGCACTCATTGGACTGCACACATCAAAATGTATTACTTCCAACAAGTTGCGTTCTTGTTCCATCTTACTGAAAACGAGGTCTTTCAGTCATCTTGCCCATGTGGTATGATTTGCATGTCTCAAGTGATTCAAAATCAAGTGAGTCCAAACGATCCATCTGTATGGAGTTTCTTCATGCATATCTACCAATAGACATGGTTCGCATGTCTCAATCTTTTCAAAAACGAGTGAGTCCAAAGATCCATCAACATGGAGCTTCTTCATGTGTTTTATACCAACATGACTCAAATGGCAGTGCCACAAGTATGTGGTACTATCATTACTATCTTATATCTTTTGGCATGAACATGTGTATCACTACGATAGAGATTTAATAAACCATTCATTTTAGGTGCAAGACCATTAAAGGTATTATTCAAATAAATAGAGTAACCATTATTCTCCTTAAATGAATAACCGTATGGCGATAAACATAATCCAATCATGTCTATGCTCAACGCAAACACCAAATAACAATTATTTCGGTTTAACACCAATCCCGATGGTAGAGGGAGCGTGCGATGTTTGATCACATCAACCTTGGAAACACTTCCAACACATATTGTCATCTCACCTTTAGCTAGTCTCCGCAACCTTTTATTTCGAGTTACTAACACTTAGCAACCGAGCCGGTATTTATTACCCTGGTGCTACTAGGAGTACTAGTAAAGTACACAATAATATAACGTATATTCAAAATACTTCTGTCGACCTTGCCAGCCTTCTCATCTACCAAGTATCTAGGGTAGTTCTGCTTCAGTGACCGTTCCCCTCATTACAGAAGCACTTAGTCTCGGGTTTGGGTTCAACCTTGGGTTTCTTCACTAGAGCAGCAACTGATTTGTCGTTTCATGAAGTATCCCTTCTTTCCCTTGCCCTTCTTGAAACTAGTGGTTTAACCATCAACAATTGATGCTCCTACTTGATTTCTACTTTCGCGGTGTCAAACATCGCGAGTTGCTCAAGGATCATCATGTCTATCCTTGATATGTTATAGTTCATCACGAAGCTCCAATAGCTTGGTGGCAGTGACTATGGAGAACCATCACTATCTCATCTGGAAGATTAACTCCCACTCGATTCAAGCGATTGTAGTACTCAGACAATCTGAGCACATGCTCAACGATTGAGCTTTTCTCCCTTAGTTTGCGGGCTTAAGAAACTTGTCAGAGGTCTCATACCTCTTGACGTGCGCACTAGTCTGAAATCCCAATTTCAGTCTTTGGAACATCTCATATGTTCTGCGACGTTTCAAAAACGTCTTTGGTGCCACAATTCTAAACCGTTAGCATTACACACTGAACTATCACGTAGTCATCAAAACGTGTATGTCAGATGTTTCCTAACATCTACAGACGATGCTCGAGGTTCAACACACTGAGCGGTGCATTAAGGACATAATCCTTCTGTGTAGCAATGAGTACAATTCTCAGTTTATGGACCCAGACCGTATAATTGCTACTGTCAACTCTCAACTAAAGTTTCTCTAGGAACATATCTAAAACAGTAGAACCAAAGCGGGAGCTACGACATAATTTGCAAAGACCTTTTGACTATGTTCGTGATAATTAAGTTCATCTAATCAAATTATTCAATGAACTCCCACTTAGATAGACATCCCTCTAGTCATCTAAGTGATACATGATCCGAGTCAACTAGGCCGTGTTCGATCATCACGTGAGACGGACTAGTCATCATTGGTGAACACCTTCATGTTGATCGTATCTTCTATACGACTCATGTTCGACCTTTCGGTCTTCCGTGTTCCGAGGCCATGTCTGTACATGCTAGGCTCGTCAAGTCAACCTAAGTGGGTTGCGTGTTTAAATCTGGCTTACACCCGTTGTATGCGAACGTTAGAATCTATCACACCCGATCATCACGTGGTGCTTCGAAACAACGAACCTTCGCAACGGTGCACAGTTAGGGGGAACACTTTCTTGAAATTTTAGTGAGGGATCATCTTATTTATGCTACCGTCGATCTAAGCAAATAAGATGTAAACATGACAAACATCACATGCAAATCATAAAGTGACATGATATGGCCAATATCATCTTGCGCCTTTGATCTCCATCTTCGAGGCGCGGCATCAACACCATCATCACCGGCATGACACCATGATCTCCATCATCGTGTCTTCATGAAGTTTCCTCGCCAACTATTACTTCTACTACTATGGCTAACGGTTAGCAATAAAGTAAAGTAATTACATGGCGTTTTCAGTGACACGCAGGTCATAAATAAATTAAGACAACTCCTATGGCTCCTGCCGGTTGTCATACTCATCGACATGCAAGTCGTGATTCCTATTACAAGAACATGATCAATCTCATACATCACATATATCATTCATCACATCCTTTTGGCCATATCACATCACATAGCAAACCCCGCAAAAACAAGTTAGACGTCCTCTAATTGTTGTTGCATGTTTTACGTGGCTACTATGGGTTTCTAGCAAGAACGTTTCTTACCTACGCAAAACCACAACGGTGATATGCCAATTGCTATTTACCCTTCATAAGGACCCTTTTCATCGAATCCGATCCGATTAAAGTGGGAGAGACAGACACCCGCCAGCCACCTTATGCATCAAGTGCATGTCCGTCGGTGGAACCAGTCTCACGTAAGCGTACATGTAAGGTCGGTCCAGGCCACTTCATCCCACAATGCCGTCGGATCAAGATAAGACTAGTAACGGTAAGCGAATTGAACAAATAATCACCCACAACTGCTTTGTGTTCTACTCGTGCATAGAATCTACGCATAGACCTAGCTCATGATGCCACTGTTGGGGAATGTAGCAATAATTCAAAAAAATTCCTACATGTCACCAAGATCAATCTAGGAGATACTAGCAACGAGAGAGAGGGAGTGCATCTTCATACCCTTGAAGATCACTAAGCGGAAGCGTTACAAGAACGCGGTTGGTGGAGTTGTACACGCAGCGTTTCAGATCACGGTCGATTCCGATCTAAGCGCCGAACAACGGCGCCTCCGCGTTCAACACACGTACAGCCCGGGGATGTCTCCTCCTTCTTGATCCAGCAAGGGGAGAGGAGAAGTTGAGGGAGAACTCCAACAGCACGACAGTGTGGTGGTGATGGAGCTCGTGGTTCTCCGGCAGGGCTTCGCCAAGCGCTACGGAGGAGGAGGAAGAGTTGGACGAGGGAGGGGCTGCGCCAGGGAAGGGGTCTAGATCTTCTGGCAGCCCTTCCACCCCCACTATTTATAGGAGAAGGGGAGAGGGGGCCGGCCCCTTCAGATCCCATCTAGGGTAGGGGCGGCGGCCAGGGAGGGAACCCTAGATGTGTTTTGGGCGCCCCCACCCCTAGGAGACTTGCCCCCCAAGCCAGGAGGGGAGGCTTCCCTAGGGGAGGCGCCCCCACCTCTCCTGGTTACGTGAGATGGGGTGGGAGGGGCGCACAACCCCTTAGTGGGCTGGTGTGCCCCTTCCTCTTGGCCCATAAGGCCCCCCAACATTTGTCGGGGCCTCCGAAACCACTTTCGGACACGCTGGTCATCACCCGGTACCCCTGGAACAATTTCGGACTCCAATACCGTTCATCCAATATATCGATCTTCACCTCCGAACCATTCCGGAACTCCTCGCCATGTCCGGGATCTCATCCGGGACTCTAAACAACCTTCGGTAACCACATACTATTTCCCATAACAACTCTAGCGTCACTGAACCTTAAGTGTGTAGATCCTACGGGTTCGGGAACCATGCAGACATGACCTAGACGTTCTCCGGCCAATAACCAACAGCGGGATCTGGATACCCATGTTGGCTCCCACATGTTCCATGATGATCTCATCGGATGAACCACGATGTCGGGGATTCAATCAATCCCGTATACAATTCCCTTTGTCAATCGATATGTTACTTGCCCGAGATTCGATCGTCGGTATCCCAATACCTTGTTCAATCTCGTTACCGGCAAGTCACTTTACTCGTTCCATAACGCATGATCCTGTGGCTAACTCCTTAGTCACATTGAGCTCATTATGATGATGCATTACCGAGTGGGCCCAGAGATACCTCTCCATCATACAGAGTGACAAATCCCAGTCTCGATTCGTGCCAACCCAACAGACACTTTCGGAGATACCTGTAGTGCACCTTTATAGCCACCCAGTTACGTTGTGACGTTTGGTACACCCAAAGCATTCCTACGGTATCCGGGAGTTGCACAATATCATGGTCTAAGGAAATGATACTTGACATTAGAAAAGCTCTTAGCAAACGAACTACACGATCTTGTGCTATGCTCAGGATTGGGTCTTGTCCATCACATCATTCTCCTAATGATGTGATCCCGTTATCAATGGCATCCAGTGTCCATGGTCAGGAAACCATAACCATCTATTGATCAACGAGCTAGTCAACTAGAGGCTTACTAGGGACATGTTGTAGTCTATGTATTCACACATGTATTACGGTTTCCAGTTAATACAATTATAGCATGAACAATAGACAATTATCATGAACAAGGAAATACAATAATAACCATTTTATTATTGCCTCTAGGGCATATTTCCAACATGATGATCATGAAACTTCTGATCAAGTTACTATCGAACCTCGTAGGTCAACCAGAGTAAGATCCACACCAGAGTGGTACGGTAATCCTATTCTGGAGGTCATGTTACTTGACCATGACGAACCTACGAACTATGAGGAAGCGATGATGAGCCCAGATTCCGCAAAATGGCTTGAGGCTATGAAATCTGATATGGGATCCATGTATGAGAACAAAGTATGGACTTTGGTTGACTTGCCCGATGATCGGCAAGCCATAGAGAGTAAATGGATTTTCAAGAAGAAGACTAACGTTGACGGTAATGTTACTGTCTACAAATCTCGACTTGTTGCAAAAGGTTGTCGACAAGTTCAAGGAGTTGACTACGATGAGACCTTCTCACCCGTAGCGATGCTTAAGTCCATTCGAATCATGTTAGCAATTACCGCATTTTATGATTATGAAATTTGGCAAATGGATGTCAAAACTACATTCCTTAATGGATATCTTAAAGAAGAGTTGTATATGATGCAACCAGAAGGTTTTGTCGATCCAAAAGGTGCTAACAAAGTGTGTAAGCTCCAGCAATCTATTTATGGACTGGTGCAAGCATCTCGGAGTTGAAATATACGCTTTGATAGTGTGATCAAAGCATATGGTTTTTTACAGACTTTTGGAGAAGCTTGTATTTATAAGAAAGTGAGTGCGAGCTCTGTAGCATTTCTGATATTATATGTGGATGACATATTGTTGATCGGAAATGATACTGAATTTCTGAATAGCATAAAAGGATACTTGAATAAGAATTTTTCAATGGAAGACCTCGGTGAAGCTGCTTATATATTGGGCATCAAGATATATAGAGATAGATCAAGACGCTTAATTGCACTTTCACAAAGCACAAACCTGACCACTGCCTGTGTTACAAGGTGTGAAGTTGAGTCAGACTCAATGCCCGACCACTGCAGTCTGTAGAAGATAGAGAGAAAATGAAAGTCATTCCCTATGCTTCAGCCATATGTTCTATCATGTATACAATGTTGTGTACCAGACCTGATGTGTGCCTTGCTATTAGTTTAGCAGGGAGGTACCAAAGTAATCCAGGAGTAGATCACTGGACAGCGGTCAAGAACATCCTGAAATATCTGAAAAGGACTAAGGATATGTTTCTCGTTTATGAAGGTGACAAAGAGCTCGTCCTAAATGGTTACGTCAATGCAAGCTTTGGCACTGATCTGGATGACTCTAAGTCACAAACCAGATACGTATTTTTATTAAATGGAGGAGCTGTAAGTTGGTGCAGTTCAAAGCAGAGCGTCGTGGCGGGATCTACGTGCGAAGCGGAGTACATAGCTGCTTCGGAAGCAGCAAATGAAGGAGTCTGGATGAAGGAGTTCATATCCGATCTAGGTGTCATACCTAGTGCATCGGGTCCAATGAAAATCTTTTGTGACAATACTGGTCAATTGCCTTGGCAAAGGAATCCAGATTTCACAAGAGAACCAAGCACATCAAGAGACGCTTCGATTCCATCCGCGATCAAGTCAAGGAGGGAGACATAGAGATTTGCAAAATACATACGGATCTGAATGTTGTAGACCCATTGACTAAGCCTCTCTCACGAGCAAAACATGATCAGCACCAAGACTCCATGGGTGTTAGAATCATTACAATGTAATCTAGATTATTGACTCTAGTGCAAGTGGGAGACTGAAGGAAATATGCCCTAGAGGCAATAATAAAGTTGTTATTTATATTTCCTTATATCGTGATGAATGTTTATTATTCATGCTAGAATTGTATTAATCGGAAACTTAGTACATGTGTGAATACATAGACAAACAGAGTGTCACTAGTATGCCTCTACTTGACTAGCTCGTTAATCAAAGATGGTTAAGTTTCCTAACCATAGAAATGAGTTGTCATTTGATAAACGGGATCACATCATTAGAGAAAGATGTGATTGACATGACCCATCCGTTAGCTTAGCACTATGATCGTTTAGTTTATTGTTATTGCTTTCTTCATGACTTATACATGTTCCTATGACTATGAGATTATGCAACTCCCGAATACCGGAGGAACACTTAGTGTGCTATCAAACATCACAACGTAACTGGGTGATTATAAAGATGCTCTACAGGTGTCTCTGATGGTGTTTGTTGAGTTGGCATAGATCGAGATTAGGATTTGTCACTCCGATTGTCGGAGAGGTATCTCTAGGCCCTCCCGGTAATGTGCATCACTATAAGCCTTGCAAGCAATGTGACTAATGAGTTAGTTGCCGGATGTTGCATTATGGAACGAGTAAAGAGACTTGCCGGTAACGAGATTGAACTAGGTATGATGATACCGACGATCGAATCTCGGGCAAGTAACATACCGATGACAAAGGGAACAACCTATGTTGTTATGCGGTTTGACTGATAAAGAACTTCGTAGAATATGTAGGAACCAATATGAGCATCCAGGTTCCGCTATTGGTTATTGACCGGATATGAGTCTCGGTCATGTCTACATAGTTCTCGAACCCATAGGGTCCGCACGCTTAACGTTTAATGACGATATGTATTGTGAGTTATGCGATTTGATGTACCGAAGGTTGTTTAGAGTTCCGGATGTGATCACTGACATGACGAGGAGTCTCAAAATGGTCGAGACATAAAGATTAATATATTGGAAGGTTATGTTTTGACACCGAAAAGGTTTCGGATAAGTTCGGGTATTTTCCGGAGTACCGGGGGGTTACCGGAACCCCCCGGTGGGTTAATGGGCCTTCATGGGCTTTAGTGGAAGAGAGGAGGAGGCGGCCAAGTGGAGGGGGCGCCCCCCCCCCAAGCCCAATCCGAATTGGGGAGGGCCCCCCCCCCCCCGTTTCCTTATCTCCCTCTTCCCTTTCCTTCCCCTCCTAGTTGGACTAGGAAAGGGGGGAACCTACTCCTAGTAGGAGTAGGATTCCCCCTTGGGGCGCACCCCATGAGGCCGGCCGGCCCCCTCCTCCACTCCTTTATATACGGGTGAGGGGGCACCCCATAGACACACAAGTTGATCTCTTAGCCGTTGCGATGCCCCCCTCCACAGTTTTCCATCTCGGTCATATTGTCATAGTGCTTAGGCGAAGACCTGCCTAGGTAACTTCATCATCACCGTCAACACGCCGTCGTGCTGACAAAACTCTCCCTCGGCCTCAGCTGGATCTAGAGTTCGAGGGACATCACCGAGTTGAACGTGTGCAGATCGCAGAGGTGTCATGCATTCGTCACTTGATCGGTTGGATCGTGAAGACGTTCGACTACATCAACCACATTACTTAACGCTTCCACTTTTGGTCTACAAGGGTACGTGGACACACTCTCCCCGCTCATTGCTATGCTTCTCCTAAATAGATCTTGCGTGATCGTAGGCAAAATTTTAAAATACTAAGTTCCCCAACAGGATGAACGGGAAATGAAGGATGTCGCGGACGAATTGATTCATTGGCGTAGTGTGACGCAGGATCCGTGATTTGTTACCGTGAAAAATCTGCATTTCGTTTGGAAGGTCATCGGGGGATATCTTCTGTCGGTCCTTTATTAGGAAGGTGATCTCAATTAACAGATTTGCACACATATTGCTGCAGGAAGCAGCAACGATGGCATTTGTGATTTGGCGTCAAGTATTTTTGGTATGGTAGGCTAAACTAAGGTAGGGAATGGACAAAACATGATAAACCTTTGGATCAGCCTGCTCGCCAAGTGCTTATGTGAAATAAGGTAGCGCCATATGATACCTGAATCCTGAATACCCAGTGTTTATGTGATTACGTGATTGATTCACCAATTGCCAGCCTTTCCTGTTCCGCTCTCAATATATGGCAGTGGTATTTCCGTGATTGAATTAAATTGGCACCTGCCAAAGAAAGCGCAAAAAAACGAAAGGGGATCAGATGAATCGATTTGGTTTTCAATGAGAGGGAGTTAAAAACCAGCATGTAGGGGGTGGTGGGAGGTGTGAGGAAATAAAATCGGACAAAAATAAAATCGGAGTACCAGGCTATCAATTGCTCCATTAGGAGTACATATATCTGCCATATTTTTTTGGTATGTGTATATCTAAGATACAAATATAAAAACTTGAGAGTATCCAATATATAAGCTCATACTCAAGATATTTCTTCGTACGTACATACTAGATGTGCAATTTATGTTTACGTACCCATAAATGTCGCATATATATAGATATTTTCTGGGTACGTACTCATACATTTCATGCCGTGTATGTAGTTCTGAAGACATACATCAAGTATGCACGTACCTGTAACACCCCCAAAAAATTAACCATATTTCCATCAAGTAAAATTTGACCAGAAATTAAATTTTGAACTGTACGAGGTTATTTATTATTTCAGATTCTCTTATGTCTTCTGTTTTCCAAAATTCTTCCCTTCATAGGATAGCACTATTCTGATCCTGCGATCAGAATATGTATTTGGATCACAACAGCCCTATATAGGGCCCGATGCATGTTCCTGAGATTGAGAAACCCACCGGACAGAAAATCCCACCCACCCGCTGCCCCGATCCCCACCCCTCACCCCCACCACACCCGCTGGCCCGATCCCCAAACCTCCACCGAAATTATGCGAGCATGTGGAAAAAATGACACAATAAAAATATTGTTCTAGTGTCCTCGATTAGCTCGTGATAAGTAATAGGTGTATGCGAGCATGTGGAAAAATGACACAATAAAAATATTGTTCATAAAAACAAAAAAGACAAACCCAATAAATGTTCATTGACAAAATTATGAGAAGTTCGAATTGTTCAAATCTGGAAGCTCAAAATTAATAAAATAAATCCAAAATTTTCTAATACTCGCCTCCCACCTCTTTTCTCGCAAAAAATATAGAAGTTCTCTCATGAAAACAAAAAATAAAGGAATTTGACGAACAAACTTGTACGAAAAACCTAGATATGTAGGAAAAGAAAAAAATCATATGTGTTTAACTTAAAAATAAAAATCGTGAAATTCCTTATAGGGCAAAATGGTTCAGTTTTATTTCCCCCGTTTCTAAAATAAATACGTGGAAGTTCAAAATAAAAAAGCGGAGAAGTTCAAACTAAAAAAGGGGTAGTTTGTTATTTAAAACAACTCAGATATTTTCATTACTAAATAATGAAAAGTGAGAAGTCCAAACAAAAAATAAAGCACTTTAAAATTCATAAAAAACCAAGAAGTTCAAAATTTTAAACAAAGAAGTTCAAAAAACTCGATTTTCTCGTTACTAAAGAAATAAAACTAAGAAGTTCAAATTAAAATAACAGAGAAGTTCAAAGTTGATAAAAACCTCAGATTCTCATTCTAAAGAATAACTAATAAGTTCAAATTAAAATAAGAGAACAACAAAAAAGATTTAAAAAGATTTTTCCCTTTTTTAAAATTTGGATTTTCCCGGATACTAAAGATTAAACCAAGAAGTTCAATTTTAGAAAACAGAGTAATTTGTACATTAAAAACTCAGTTTTTCTCGTTACTCAAAAATAAAACCAAGAAGTTCAATTTAAAAACATGCAGAAGTTTGATATTTAATTAAAAACTCGAATCTTTTTGGTTACTAAAGAATAAAACAAATAAGTTCAATTCAAAATAATGAAGAAGTTTGATGTTTCTACCAAAACTACAATTTTCATATTTCTAAAAATACATAAAATAAATTTAAATAAAAAGTTAGAGCGGTTCGATATATAAGTTCGATGATTATAGAAAACTCAGATTTTCCTTGTTATTAAATAATGGAAACAAGAAGTTTAAAAATTAAATAACAAGAAGTTCAACTTTTAAAAATAGAGCGTTTCAAAATTTCATAAAAAATGATTAAGAAATAAACCAGGAAGTCCATATTAAAAAGATGGAGAAGTTCGATGATTATCGAAAACTCAGATTTCCTCGTTATTAAATAATGGAAACAAGAAATTCAAAAATTAAATAACAAGAAGTCCAACTTTTAAAAATAGAGCACTTCAAAATTTCATTAAAAGGATTAAGAAATAAAACCAGAAAGTCCATATTAAAAAGATGGAGAAGTTCGATGATTATAGAAAACTCAGATTTTTCTCGTTATTAAAGAATGGAAACAAGAAGTTCACAAATAAAATAACAAGAAGTTCAACTTTTAAAGAATAGAGCGCTTCAAACTTCACAAAAAAAGGATTTAAGAAATTCAGATTAATATCCATAAAAAACTCAGATATTTTCACGTAACTGAGACAAGTTCAGATTGATAACCGCCAGAATTTCACGTACTACACGGTGTGCATTTGGTATTAAAAAGAATAAAAAAGCAAAAACTAAAAGTTTTTTTTATAAGTTCAAGTCCTCGGTCGGAGAAAGTTAAAAAAATATTGTGAGAGGGGTTTGTACAAAAGGAGTAACATTTGTGTAACACTAACGAATGGATGAGAAGATTACAAACAAAAATACATCACAGAAGTTCAGTGTGAAAATAATATGAAGTTCAACTACTATGCTGAATGAATTTCAGATGAATTTTTTTTAAAATCATCGCGAGATGAGAAAACGATCAACACGGGAAAGTTATGTGCTTACAGCAGCTTTTCAGTGGTATATCACTTGATCAATTTCGGTGAGTGGATGGAGAGTTACGAGCAGTGGATGGAGACCTACGAGCAAAAAAATCACGTGAAAAACAGAGTGAAGTTCACGTACACGCGCCGAGAAGTTCAGGTTCTTCACGCGGTGCATTTTTGAAGAATCTGTTTCGCGATAAAGGCAGAACGCATGATCTCTCTGTTTTTGAAATTGCTTAAAAATGGCTAGGAATCAGAGAAAACCATCAACATGAAAAAGTTTCGCATTTTCCGTAGCTTTTCAGCGGTATATTATTTGCCCCATTCCGATAAAGTTTGTAGAAATTACGATAAAAATATGTTTTTAGCCATTTTTAAAACTGACATAAAACCGTAATGAATTAGGAGAAACAATATATACAAAACAGTTTCGCATTTCTTCAAGCTTTCCAACGCCATATCAGTTGCTGCATTTGAACATACGGTTAAAAAATTAGCTCGAAAATACGAACTCGGTAGAACTTGTACCGTTTTCTAAATTACTTTTAAACCGTTCAGAATTAGAAAAAACTTTTAACATGAAAAAGTAGCGCATTTTCATAAGCTTTCCAACGTCATATTATTTGCCTCAATTGGATTAGCCGTTTAGAAATGACATCGAAAATACGAACTCGGGTGTTCCGTTTGCAAAATTCTACGTTTTTCCAAATTACTCTTTAACCGTAGGGAATTAGAGAAAACTTTCAGCATGTGAAAGGAGCGGTTTTGCAGCAGCTTTGCAACGCCATATTATTTGCCTCATTTCGGTAAACGGTTTAAAATGCGATTGAAAATACAATTCATGTTTTTTGTACGAAGAAAAAACGGTTTTTAAAACTGCTCTTAAACCGCTTACATTTTGCCAAAAATTTAACTTGGGTCATGATACTGGTGTCCATAGCTTTCCAACGGTATATAGCAAGCCCCATTTGGACACCTTTTAGCTGAAGTTCAACCTAGCACACGGGGAAGGTCAGGCGCGTTACTTACTCGGGAAGTTCATATTGTGATCAGAATATTATTCTGATCCCGTGATCAGAATAGTGTTTATATATATATATATATATATATATATCTTTCCCTAATAATAAAGCGCTTATCGTTTCAGGTGGTTTGTCATAAAAAATACCTTCGAAGTTGCTATAAATTACCCACTATGCTATCCATAAAGAAAATGATCAATTTTTCGAAACAAAAGTCGCCGCCTTTTTATAGGGGTGATACAGGTAAAACTCATAGAACAATGAGCAGGAGAGTGGTTGGCCCATGGCTCCCCTAGTTTCGAAACCAGGGTTCGACCCCAGCCGACCCATGTGCGGAGCTTCACTCCCCTGTTTTTTATTTTAGTTTTTTGTCTTTTCTTTTCTCATTCTGTTTTCTTTCTTCTTTAAATTAATTCAGCATTTTAAAATTCTAAAAGTTGTGATTTTTTAAAATGTTTGACAAATCATAAAATATATGTAAATTCAAAAAATTAGAAAATCATAAAAAATTGCAGATTCAAAATGTTGGTGGTTTTGCAAAACTGTTCGCAAATTATTAAAAAAAATCACAATTTGGGAAAAAATGGTCGAAAAATAAAATCATGTTTGTGGTTTTGAAAAAAATGATCTTGTACTCAAAACATATTCGTGAATCTGGAAAACAAAATGTCCATGATATTTCATAAAATGTTCACAAAAATAAAAATAACTATTTGTTTTTTAAATTTTTCCCCCAATTTCAATAAAAGTTCATCAATTCAAAAATGTCCGTTCAGTCAAAAAATGTTAATGAATTCGAAACTGGTTCATACATTTAAAAAATTGTAAACAAAACTAATGTTCATGATTATTTTGAGAAAATCCAAAATTTCAAAAAAAAATGTTTGTCGATACAAAAAAACTGTTCACTGATACAAAAGTATTTTATGTCTAGGATTTGATTAGTTTTTCGAAAGTCTTTATATGTCTTGGGAGTAGTTCGTGGTCAATGAGATTTGTTTTTAAAGTTTTAAATGTTCCCTTGCGCAACATAATGACAAGTTTGGCATGCACCGGCAAACTCATAGCTTTGGGATTCACCACGTCGAATGCATTGTGATCACATGGACATCGCGACCATCATTGGACAGGGTGAGAAAAAAATAAATGGCAACATGATGAGCCACTGTGTAAAAATAGAGTACGCTCATATATCAGGATATTGAGTCATATTAATTTGGTTAGCCATAATTTTTTTATCTCCTGTTGCAACGCATGGGCATATTTGCTAGTATAATATAAACTAATAAAGCAAAGTACGTTTCTTCATTTTTTTCATCCATTCACTGACCAAAAATATTTGTTTTATCCGAGGTGGTACTAAATGTTTATGAGTTCATCTATTAGAAAAGAAAAACGGTTTGTCCTGAATTTGTACCTGGGCTGAGCGCTGAGGCCCAGCGAAGCCAACGAATCTATTTGCCGCACGGCGCATCAAATAGCCAGAGCTTCGCACAGGTCGCCCGCTACAGGGCCGGCCTGTTTTTGTTTCCGTGTTTGTTCTGGTTTTTTTCGTTCCTTTCCAAAATCACTAATTAAGGAGTACTTGTTGCAAAGAAACACTCCACTTTTCTAGGTCGCAACAAGTAACGCACATGCAGCGCGCCACTTGTCGTAACCTGAGAGTTTCCCTTTTTCGTAGATCCGTTTAGTCAAAACATTTTATCTTTTAAACCGTGCCTCCAAATCTTGAACCGTTTTCATCATTGGATTCCTCACGTCGAGATCTTCAAAACTAGATACCATGTTGATAGGTTTTGATGAACTTTTTTCATGAAAAAAACGGGCGAAAAAACCGAACCGGGAGCATGGTTTTTTCCCTTTCCGAAAGAGGCACGCCCGTACCTCTCACGAAATCGCACCCGTGCCTCTCGTGGAAGCAAAACCGTGACTCTCGTGAAAGGAAAAAAATAGAAAACACGTTTTTTTCGTTTTCGGGAGGCACGGCCGTGACTCTCGCGAAAGCACATCCACGCCTCCCACAGAAGCAAAAACCGTGACTCTCGCGAAATAATAGAGAATGCGTATTTTTTCCCTTTCTGAGAGGCATGGCTGTGACTCTCGCGAAAGCACAACCGTGCCTCTCGCGGAAGCAAAACCGTGACTCTCGCGAAAGAAAAAAAACAGAAAACGTGTTTTGTTTTTCCCTTTCCGATAGGCACGGCCGTGACTCTCGCGAAAGCACAACCGTGCCTCTCGCGGAAACAAAACCGTGACTCTCGCGAAAGAAAAAAATAGAAAACGCGTTTTTTTCGTTTCCGAAAGGCACGGCCTTGACTCTCGCTAAAGCACAACTGTGCCTCTCGCGGAAAAAAGCGTAACTTTCACGAAAGGAAAAAAAGAAAACGCGTTTTTTCGCGCAAAAAAAATTCAATTTTTTTTTGATCGAAAAGCTAACAAAGACCGGGAGAAAACCAAAACGTCGAAAAAACCCGGAAAAAACCGTTTAAAAAGCTGAAAATGCATGTGGAAAGAAATTCGGAGGGAGCGTCCAAAGCGCGACACGTGACGAATGGCTGAGAGCGCGCCAAGTGGCGCTGATCATTGCGAGGCTCCCGAAGGAGCGCCCGTTAACTAGTTGCTCCCGTTCCTTTCTCTTCTTCTTTCCAATTTCTTTTTACCTTTTTTCCCTACGAAGTTTAATATCTTTTTTCCATTTTTCATAGAATGAAAATTTTCCAAAATTCTCAGAATTTCAATTTTCGTTCAATTTACGATAAATGTTCCAAATTCCAAAAAAGTTCCTGTTTTAAAAAAATGGTCGGATCTTTGTTTTTTCTAATTTCAATATTTTTAAAATACATAAAATGTACCCAATTTTTCAAAAATAGTTTGTGCGCCCCAAAATTATTCGGGATTTCAAATAATTGTTTATGCATTTTAAAATACTTTTGAAATTCAAAAATATTGTTGTTTTAGAAAAATGTTCACAAATTTTAAATATTTTTTGCATCAAAAAACACATCTTTGAAATAATTCTGAATGTTCAACACATGTTCCTATTTAAGAATACTTTTGATTAATTTATAAGATTTCGTGTTTTTATAAAAAGTGCATGTTTTCAGATAATGTTTTTCAATTTAAAAAATGTTACAATTTCAAATGTTCGTCTTTTTTTGGAGATGTTAAGAATTTTCAAAAAAAAATCACGTTTCAAAGAATATTCAGAAATTCATTATTATTTTTATGAAAAGTTCAAAAAGTAAAAAATGCTTCGAATCTTACGCTGCACTATGGTCTTAAATATTCACTCTAGCCATTCGTTATTGGGACGCGTTTGTCTGATGAGCTACCAACACGTTATCAGGCCTTTCGTTTATGCGCTGCAATTTGTAATCCATCCGGTTACGCCGCTGTAGGAGACGCTGACAAGCCCCACCACTATCACGATCTCGTGTGCCAAACATGACCTGCGAGAAGACCGCAGCTCCTCGCTTTGTTGCCCACCGCTGCAAAGACTGTTATCGGAGGACACAACATCTCTCTCACGTTGCTTTTGGTAAACAATATCTCTCCCATTGCAATGCACGGGCATATGTGTTAGTAAATAACTATAGGAAATAATTTCATAATAAAAATGTGTCCTAAAATAATTCTGTTAATAGCATTTTCAACCTTTGAAATACTTCTGTTGTACTATAATTATTTTATTGTTTAAAATCCCATCAAAATTGTGAGAGGTCATGTGATGCCTATAGATCACTTTTATGCAAAAACCTAACTTGGCCTTTTGAAATTTTTGAGTTAAACATCCTCTTTTCAATTCTATCTCATTCTTGAGTTACAACTGCAACTCTAATTTTCCTAGCTCCAATAATTCTGAACTTTTCCACCTTGTAGTCCTTCCAACTAAACCCTTAAGTCCAGAAGGGCAGCCCCAATTTCATCTTGCAAGTCCACCAAATAGTCCCCTACAGTTTCTGTCCAGAATTGGATTCTAGTAAAAGTTGCACAAGCAAGTTTTCCTTTTTCTCAAACCAGCTCCACCATCATATCTATCATCCAATGAGACATCATTCTGCCAAGTTTCATCATCAACAAAGTTTCCTAGGTCACCGTTTCATTTCCTCAAACGCCTCATGTGCATGACAGAAATCTACAACCTCGGAAACTTACATTGGGAACTTGCTCATTTGACCAAACCACCATGTCCAGCAACCCTACAGTCTCTAGTAGCACTACCCTGCCAAATATCATCTTGATTTGATCACTGTAGACCACCCCTGGCATTTTTTCAAACATTCGGCATGCATGGCCAGAGCATGAGCAGAGCGCTCATAGTGCAGGCTTTGGCATCGAGTTGTTGTTGCCTCTCTGCTACTACCCTTGCTCGTCCTGATCTCCATATGGATCACCACGCCTCCACTGAGCCTTGTCGACATCCTCTCCTGCTCGTTAGCGTCGGCCAGCGCCAACCAGCCGTTGTCCAGAGCCGTCGTCTCGCACACGCCACCGCCCTTGATGCGTGGCTCGTCCCCGAGTCAACCAGCACACCCACCATTACTGCGGGCGGACACCGTTCTCACCGACCCCCGCCGCCCTCACCAGTCTCGCCACCGACCACGCTTCGCCCTCAATGGCCATCGCCACAGTCTGCCGTCGCCAGCACCTCCCAAGCCACCCGAGCCAGCCAACGCAGCCCCTGCGGTAATTTCGGACGGCCACCGTCCATACCAACCCCGCCGCCCTCACCGGCCTCGCCACCGACCGCGTTCTGCCATCAATGGCTGCCGCCACCGCGGCTGTCGGTGTCAAAACCGGCGGATCTCGGGTAGGGGGTCCCGAGCTGTGCGTCTAAGGTTGATGGTAACAGGAGACAGGGGACACGAAGTTTTACCCAGGTTCGGGCCCTCTTGATGGAGGTAATACCCTACGTCCTGCTTGATTGATATTGATGAATACGAGTACTACAAGAGTTGATCTACCACAAGATCGTAATGGCTAAACCCTAGAAGTCTAGCCTGTATGACTAAGGTATTGAGTATATCCTTTTCGGACTACACCCTCCGGTTTATATAGACACCGGAGGAATCTAGGGTTACACAGAGTCGGTTACAAAGAAGGGAATCTACATATTTCGTCGCCAAGCTTGCCTTCCACGCCAAGGAGAGTCCCATCCAGAAATGGGAGTAGTCTTCAGTCTTCGTATCTTCACAGCCCATTAGTCCGGCCCACAAATAATAGGACGGATGCCCGAGGACCCCTTAGTCCAGGACTCCCTCGGTAGCCCCTGAACCTGGCTTCAATGAAAAGGTATTCAGCGCATAGTGCTGTCTTCGGCATTGCAAGGCGGGTTCCTCCTTCCGAACACCTGAATAGTCTCCAGACGAATTGATCGTGTCCGGACCTGTAACACACACCGCACACAGCCGCAAAGAGATAATAACACACGAATCCAATCTGCTGACAATTTTTGTAATGTGACGTCACGCCTGTCCGGTCATAATTTCGAACCGTTTTTCGCCCCATGTTTCGAGACGCGGTTGTCATTGGCACGTCTTGTCAAAGAAGAGATCATGTCCCCTTATTACGGGATTCTCATCAATACGTCCGTGGGTAACCCAACCGTCCTGCGAGAAAGATACCTTAGAAATAGGCAGGTTCTTAGGCTTAGGAGGAGACGTTCAATACCGAGGTGTATATAAAGGAACCAAGGGTTGTCTTTTTATGCCAAACCTCTCCTAAGCCTCCCCAACCCGGAGTTCCAGCACCCAAGGTTTGACTCCATAGCTTTCAGCCTTCCCATCATGTCCGGATCCAGCTCCCAAGGCCGATGGATGGCTTCCTCTGTTACAGAGGAGGATATCACAAAGCTTCGGGCGGCCAGATATCTGACCGCAGAGATCCACCACCGGCTTCCTGCTCAAGGACAAGTTATCCCGACCCCCAGATCCGGCGAGAGGGTGGTATTCGTCTCCCACTTCCTCCGGGGGTTAGGGTTTGCTCTTCACCCCTTCGTCCGAGGGCTAATGTTTTATTATGGACTAGATTTTCACGACCTTGCCCCGGACTCTATCCTCCATGTCTCGGCGTTTATCATTACATGCGAGGCCTTCCTTCGAATCCCCCCACACTTCGGCTTATGGCTCAAAACCTTTAGTGTAAAGCCGAAGGTAGTCGACGGGGAACAGGCGGAGTGCGGCGGTGCTATAATCAGCCAACTCGCCAACACTCCCTGGCCAAAAGGTTCTTTTTCCGAGGCTTCCAATTACTGGCAGCGGGAGTGGTTTTATATCACAGAGCCCCGCAGTACTAAATGGGTAGCTGCCCCCACCTTTCGTCCCGGCCCACCGTTACGGCTAGCGTCATGGGTCAACAAGGGGCTAGACTGGGGATTAGTGGATGAAGTGCGGACCTTACAAAGCCGCATCCGAACCCTCCTCGAGAGGGATATCGATCTCGTCAGTGTGATCCAAGTGATGTTAGTTCACCGAATCCTGCCCTGCTAGCGTAGGCCTCGCCGCATGTGGGAGTTTAATCCGGAAGGGCGACAAACCCTCCAAAACTTCTTCGGCGCCACACATGAAGGGATGTGGAAGTTATTTTTCAGGAAGCGAAAACATTGGTCGGATACTGCTGAGGACGCCGGCCTTAACTGTAATCGTCCGGATACCCCGGTAAGCACTTGGCTTTCAAATACTTTGTGGTCATGCATACAGTAATATGGTACTAAGCAAGCTATCTTGTTCCAGGGCTGGATAAAGAAGGCGGAACTGATTATGTGTTCGACCCCTCTGCCCGAGGGTCAAGCGAATCCTGTCTTAACAAGGATGTTGGCCCCAGCACCATACCAGATGCCGGAGAAGGAGGACGAGGCAGAGGGCAAGAGGACCAAGGATGGCCTCTATTCCCAGGGAACCTCGGACTTTACGTCCGGAGGAATAAAAATCCCCTCATCCGAAGACAAAAGTGAAGAGGGGGCCACTATCTCCTTCCCTCCCAGGAAGAATTGGGTCTCCTACGAAGATTGGGAGAAGCAATCTCCTAAGCGAGGCAAGATGCCTTTGGGGGGCGGCCCGGGCCTGGAGGACGTCGAAGTGCGGTCTCATGATGAGGACAAGACTCTGGCCAAATTGTAAGCGAATAAGGCTGTTTTAAACCTATCCCGTTCTTTTCTTATGATGCCTGGAATATATATTTTTTTGCAGCTTAGCGCGCAGCCCCCTTCAATAGTCCTCTTCCTCGGGGGACCTTCTCCCGGAGATGATGGAAAGCGAGATGCCCCCACCGGCTTCTCCGTCCAATAGGACAGACGACCTTGAGGTGTCGTCGCGGAGGGTCTCCCCCGACCAACAAGTGGTGCCAGGGATGACGAAGATGCTACACGAAGGTGATACTTCGGCGGCCCAGGGTCCGGGAAACAACAATGAAGACCCCGAACAATCCGGAATGCAGCTAGATACAAATAAACGAATCCCTTCAAAGGGTGACCGTACTCCTGCGGCTGCCTCTGGAGACCCAGAGGCGCCGGATATCTTGACGAACATGCTGCGGCAGGCGTCCATTTCAGAGGAACATCGTACCTTGATGGGTACGGTGGTAAAAAAGGTCATATCCGCAAAGAGCGGATTGAATGAGGCCTTTGCAAGTCTGTTGAGAGGCTTCGAGGTTTGTACTGTAATATGTGCAATTGTGTTTTATTCAGAAAATAGACCTGTGTATAGACAGTAGCCCCTGAGACTCGGGTTGGCTTCCCATAGGAAGCGAACAGAGGATCAAAAGAAATATCCGAGGACTAATCTGATTGACTTTGAACACAGACTGCTTCCCCCTGGCTACTTCCCAGACTGCGGATATTGCCGAGCTGCAACTGAAGCTTGATGTAGCCGGGGATGACATCGCGTTAATCAATATGCGTCTTGACGAGTCGCAAGGTATGTATTCGGAGCAGTCCCTGGGCATACATTTTTGTGATATAAGCATGATGCTGAAAGTTGTGCCTGGCTGCAGATGGGGTTGCCGCCGTTGAAATTCTTCGGGCGGAGCTAGCCCGGGCCAAGGAGCAGGCCCGGTGTAGTAATGCGGTTGCCGAGAAGGCATCGGCTGAGTTAAAAGCCGAACGAGCTGCTCGGTGTCAAGACGGGGAGAAGATATCCACGATGGCGCTCGAGCTAAAAAGTGCTGCTAGCCGGTGTGAACTCCTTGGGAAGGAGAATGAAGCCAAAATGGCTGAAATTGACAAGGCCCTACGAGAGGCGAGAGAAGCATGGTCTGAATCCAGAGCAGCCCGTGAGGAGATCCGCCAAGCTGGGGAGATTGCAGCTGGTAAGCCGTTTTTGCTACAGGCTAAGTTCGGCGATCTGAACTATGCTCAGCTTAACCAATTGTGGAGTTCTTCGGACGAGTTTTTAGACTTGCCGAAGAGTTCTTCCGATGCGGCACAGTATTATCATGCGTGAGACGGGTACGCAACGGAGAAGCTTTTCTGGTCACGATTCGGCGCCTCGAAGCGCCCCCTGTTGCTGAATGAGCAGATGTCCCAGTGGGCCGAGCTTCATAGGATATCCGGCGCTGCCATGAAGAACGTCATAATCCGGTTATGGCCAACTGAGCCAGTTCCAAACAGTTACTTCGGCTTGGTGCAACGGTTTGTTGACGTAGTGCCTCGTATCGATGCTGTGAAGTGATCGGTGTGTATCGAGGGTGCACGAATGACTTTTGCCCGAGTCAAGACGTTCTGGGGGAATATGAAGGTCATCGACGTTGCGGTGAAGAGTCCACCCAAGGGCAAGGACCGCCATGAACCGGAACATTATTTTGAAGACGTCCTTGTAGTCGCCCGCTTGATAGAGGGTTAGTGCTCGAAAGACATAATGTTCGAGTGAAGTGTATGAGAATTGTACGAGGCAATTTTATAGTAAATCTATTTATGTGTTTTGCTCGAAATCTTGTTTCCTCCTGTGCGGCCGTTTTAATATAATCTGAAAGTTTTCCAGTCGTTGACTTCAGCCCCCTTGTAGGAAGTACAGGGGTGTTCGAAAAAGCATCTGATCACTCTTGACCCAACGTCTTGGTCCATGAAGGAGGTGTCAATGCGGTGAACCAGGCAACCAGACTATAGGGCGTTAACACTTCCACTTAGCCATAGGAGTTTTACAATGGGTCTACGACATAGCCCCTAGTATGTATGCGGCTTACTCATACGATGCGTTTACATAATTGACCCGAAAAGAGGTCCTTCATGTGACACGGAGGAATCGCTAGAGATTCCGATAAGTCATCGAGTGGTTGACCAGCTCTCGCCGCATCATGACAGTCAGTTTTCGGCTTTCTCTACTGAGGTGCGTCCCGGGTGAATCGGTAGCACAATCGCAGTAGTTCTCCCTACCCTAGCCGATAGAGCAGAATGTAGGATAGCAAGCACAGGAGCCGGGCAACCCAACTATTGACCCAAGACATGATTCGGAGCTGATGCATATAAGGCCAAACTCGCGACGCCGAAGTACGCTGTAAAAGTTGTTCAGACTTTGTTGGCAACCCATTTGTTCCCGTACCGAGCCCCTGGCAAGTTAAGCCGGGGTATATCTCTGAAACGACCATAGGAGGTGTATTCATTTTGCGAAAAGACGCGAGTGATTAATTCGGATAATTTAAACTGGGACTGGAGTGATATGCCAATGGTTACTTGATATACATAAGGGTCACGACCCCGACAATTTGATATGTCCTGGGTCGAAGGCAGAGGAAAAAGGCATGTTACAGGCTCGAAAAAAGAGTGCGGTCTACAAAAAGTTTTTTTGGACCTCCTGTCGCACGTCTGCACCGCCTGTCCTCAGCGAGGGGAATCCTTGAAGGGGGTAACCCCGTAGGTGAGTGTACGGATCCCAACTCCTATGGGGTCGGTCGTAGGTGTTTCCCCTTTGCGCCACCTGCTTTTAAGAGGTAATGAAACAAAAGAAAATAGGAGAGCGGTTAAAGAATGTTGCCGGAGTGCCTGCAGACTTGTCCGTATTGTGCTTCCGTCAATGCCCATGGTATCTTGAGTGCGTAATTATGTATGCGCGGTATAATTTTAACGGGTATACGAGATGGGCAGCGGAAGCCGAACTTCTATTTCTGTTTCGGATTTTATCGATCTTCAGGGGGAAATTTCTTCCGCCCTCCGGCATTTAGCTGGTGAGCCGCTCCGTTGTCCCTATTGCATGGTGGCCCATTTCCATTGTGCCCGGCATTGAGCCTGCCGGCCTGCTTGAGGACCCAACAACTTCTGTTGGTGTGATTAGCTGGTTTATTGGGGTGGCCATGAATCTGGCAGGGCCGGTCCAATATCTTGTCTAGTTTGAATGGTCCGTCTCTGTTTGCTTTGAATGGCTTTTTCCGTTGGCCGGGCCTAGGATTGCTAAATCCGGCGTTGACCGATGTGTCGCATGATCTTTCATTATCATTGCGACTGTTATGTATGCTTCGTCGTGGCTTGCCATTGCCATCCCGTATTTCGGATGTGTCTGAGTCACTGGCACTGTTGCTTCTACGAGCGAGCCTGCTGTCTTCTCCCGCGCAAAAGTGGGTCATCAGAACGGTAAGGGCTGTCATGGATCTAGGTCCTTCTTGACCAAGGTGGTGTGCAAGTCATTCATCCCGGACGCTATGTTTAAAGGCCGCAATGGCCTCCGCGTTCGGACAGTCGACAATTTGGTTCTTTTCAACTAGGAACCTGGTCCAGAGCTTCCTCGCTAACTCTCCGGGCTGCTGGACAATGTTACTTAAGTCATCGGCGTCTGGTGGCCGGACATATGTTCCTTGGAAGTTGTTGCGAAAGGCGTCCTCCAAATCCTCCCAGCTGCCAATAGAATTTTTCGGCAGACTGTTTAACCAGTACCGAGCTGGTCCTTTGAGTTTTAGTGGTAGGTATTTGATGGCATGAAGGTCGTCTCTGCGGGCCATGTGGATATGGAGGAGGAAGTCCTCGATCCATACCACGGGATCCGTTGTTCCATTGTATGATTTGATATTCATGGGTTTGAACCCGTCTGGGAATTCATGCTCCATTACTTCATTTGTGAAGCAAAGAGGGTGTGCGGCGCCTCTATGTTGGGCCACACTGTGGCGTATCTCCGACAGAGTCCATTTGTGATTTTCGGCCCGGGTGTGGCTAGGTTTGTCACGTCCGAATAGGTGACCGTCGTTATGTGTTGAGGTGTGTCCTTGTGATCTGTAGATCGCTCTTGAGTGTGCTGCTTTGCTACTCAAGTCTTGTTGACGGTCGTATGTATAACCCCGAGCTGTTTTGTTCCTGCTTTTACTGCACGGTGGGGCGGCTTGGTGTTCGGCTTGAGTTGCCGCTTTACCTGGGCCCAGTTGTGGTCGATCTGCCGTATTGTGCGATGATGGAATGGGCTCCAGCGCCTCATCGTCTCCCTGGGATAGCAATCTATGCTTCGGGTAGCTTTTGGCTGGTCTACCAAGACCGTATTATTCGTCGGCTAGGACTTCGGTCCATTTATCATTGAGCACATCTTGGTCAGCTTGAAGCTGCTGCTGCTTCTTTTTCAGGCTCCTTGTCGTGGCTATTAGTTGGCGCTTGAAGCGCTCTTGCTCATGAGGCTCCTTGGGCACGATGAAATCCTCAGCGCCGAGGCCCACCTCATCCTCAGAGAGCGGAAGATAATTGTCGTCCTCCGAATCTTCGTGTGTGGCTTGTTTAGCAGGGCTAACTTGCCTATCTTCCCGTGCATCTTGTTCATTGGTTGTATCCACAGGGGTCTTCGCCGTCATTGGCACCATTGTCCATGCCGTCGATATTCTCGGAGTCGTAATCCAGTGTATCGGTTGAATCCTCGATTGTGGCTATGAAGTGGGTGGTGGGTGGGGAGCACAATTCTCCACCGCTAGCCCCTAGTTCGAGCAAGATATAGTTCGGCTGAGAGTCCTTCGCCAAGGACAGGTTTTTTAATGAGTTTAGCACATCGCCTAAAGGCGAGTGCTGGAAGATGTCTGCGGCGCTGAATTTGAAGATCGATAAACAATCAAGCTCGGCGTCCGCGGGCTCACGCGGCCTGCTCCGATTCTAGGGCCAGAGCGGTTACAGGAGCAATCTCCTGGATGCGGCCCGATGACAGGTTTAGGTCATGATCACGGGGTGACCGGGAGCGGCAACCGCAGTATCGAATCCGGCGAAGATCAAGTCTCCACGGATGTCCGCGGCGTAGTTCAAGCTCCTGAATCTGACTTGATGGCCAGGGGCGTAGCTTTTGATCTACTCCAGATGGCCAAACGAGTTGGCCCACAGTGCGAAGCCGCCGAGTACGAAGATTTGTCTGGGGAGGAAAGTTTCTCCGCAGACAGCGTCATCATTGATGATTGAAGGGGCCATCAAACCTTTCAACGACAACACAGAGGAATTCTTGATGAAAGCACCAATGTCGGTGTCAAAACCGGCGGATCTCGGGTAGGGGGTCCCGAACTGTGCGTCTAAGGTTGATGGTAACAGGAGACAGGGGACACGAAGTTTTACCCAGGTTCGGTCCCTCTTGATGGAGGTAATACCCTACGTCCTGCTTGATCGATATTGATGAATACGAGTATTACGAGAGTTGATCTACCACGAGATCATAATGGCTAAACCCTAGAAGTCTAGCATGTATGACTAAGGTATTGAGTATATCCTTTTCGGACTACACCCTCCGGTTTATATAGACACCGGGGGGATCTAGGGTTACACAGAGTCGGTTACAAAGAAGGGAATCTACATATTCCGTCGCCAAGCTTGCCTTCCACGCTAAGGAGATCCCATCTGGACACGGGTGTAGTCTTCGGTCTTCGTATCTTCACAACCCATTAGTCCGGCCCACAGATAATAGGTCGGACGCCCGAGGACCCCTTAGTCCAGGACTCCCTCAGCGGCAACGTTCTGAACCTACAAACCGACATCCCCCGCGCTATATAAGGCCACCACGGGTTTTCTCCGCTCATCACCACTCCTCCTCCTCCTTCTACGAGCTCTCCCGAGCATCAGAATGACCGGATATGGCCGTCTTCTTCCTCTCCGGCAGCTACGGCCACCATCACCGTTCGGTCGATTCCGACGCCACCAACACCTCCCCCTCACAGATTCCTTCACCTATAGTGTCCATAAACAACCATCGATCACCCGCGCTCGCCAATTGCGCCGGAGAAGCGCCATGGGCGAAAGCCCCTTCCACCTACGTCTTCACTTTGTCTTCGACTGCCATTCGCTGCGGTCAATTTCTTCGGCCATTCATACTGAAACATATGCTTCGCTTCAGCAGTAAACTTTCAAGGTGTTAATTCCTTCAAATTAATCTTCTCGTCTACATATGTTTAACAGATTTAGCTCGTTCTTCTCTGCAATGCAGATATACTTCGGTGAAGTTCCTCGAACTTAGCACCGGAGACATCATTTTCTTCGGTTCTGTATGGACTATTTCTCTCTGTATGTACTAGCAAACAAATCAGTCCATAGATGTTTCTGTCAACAATCTCCAAAACAAAAGTAGGCAGATATTGCACCAACATGATATGTGCAAGAGGAGTAGAGGTACAACATGTTCCTCCTCGAGCAGGACCAGCTGGCGGAGGGTGAAATCTACAGCGAGCGTGCAATTGAGGAGGCCATGACCGCCATGGCGGCGGCGAACCCGGACCTTGTTGCAGAGTACCGAGCTATCTACGAGGCCGCCCGCGCCGCTTGCAACGAAGTTCCGACGCAGCTGGATGCGGACGTGGCTGCCAGCTACACGTCCTACGCGTCGTTGTTCAACTTTTGGGAAGCATGTGGCCGGCGAACAGCGACATACCATCCATGTCCACTGGCACTGTTGCCGGACAGGTCACGGACTCCTCCGAGGATGAGTAGGGCATGGGAGGCGGCAGGGCCTTGTGTCCCAAGTGGTCCAGTCCGTCTCTCAAGTTCTACTCTTCCTCGCCGGAGACCACATCTCCACTTCACGGGCCCTGAACCCCACCGCCGTTCATGGAGACAACAAATTGAGGACATGGTCGCCGATGCGAAATACAAAGGGAGTGGTCGAACGCCATAGGTTTAGGGTCAGGACACTTGTTTTCTAAATATCCGAAATATAATGAACATCCGCCGTGTTTGCATGAATCTCGTTTGGTTTATATGAAAATCCCCCTTGTTTGTCTCGTTCGGTTTATATGGAAATCCATCGTGTTTGCATAAATTTTGTTAAGTTATTGCAAATTTGTTTGAAATTATGCGAACAGCGTCGGATGTTGCCTCCAACATCAGTGTCCCGGAACTGGTCCATGTTCGCAGTCTGATGCCGAAGCAAATTTGTTGAAGATGCCCTTAGTAACGGTCCCTAAGGGGCAGTTCTTTTCGGCGATTCTCCCAGAATCGACCCCCTCCCCAGCTTCTCCCGGAATCATCACTCCATATTTTTTTTCTACAATCCTATCTAGCTAAGGTCTAATTATCTAGGATTGTAAAAAACATATGGAGTGATGATTCTGGAAGAAGCTGGGGAGGGGGGTGATTCTGGTAGAATCACGATTCTGGTAGAATCATCCAAAAGAACTGGCCCTAAACCATGGGTGATATATGTGGCTGCCCGCCATGTAAGACAAAGACATGGGGAAAACAGGAGGCATACTTGAGTGAAAATTGCTTTTGGAGGTTGAGCTCCATGGAGGCCTCCTTTTGCAAAATTTAAAATTCATCTTAATTCAAAATTTTACATTAAAAAAACTACAAAAATACAGATATACATGAAGGCATTACGTGCATGTGTGTAAATTTTCATAACAAAAATGTGTTAAATTTCTGGTACTATTTTAAAAATTAATGGTACTATTTTTACATTTCAAAAAAGACAAATTTTTGTAACTTGAGGATGAACAGTACCATGTGTTAAAAAACCCCTGATTTGTTTATTTTGCGCAGCCTCGTTTCAAAATATTTCAACATATTTTATTCTGAAAATTTACACACATGCACCTTATGCATTCATGTATATATCTGTGTTTTTTCAGATTTTTTTGGAATGTAAAATTTTGAGTTAAGATGAATTTTAAATTTTGCAAAAGGGGGGCCTCCATGGAGCTCGGCGTACAGAAGCAATTTTACACGATGTCATTTGACTGTGCTCATTAACTGATTGCGTAGACTCGACCAGCCATCACGGATAAGACGTTACTACGACTACTGTAACAAATTGATTGAGGCGCTATCGGGGCACTGTATTCTCTGGACCATGTTTGAAGAACAGAACACCTGGCTAGCTAGCCTCTAAGCGACGCTAGGCTCCAGAGTCATGGTTGATTGAACTCTAAACTATTCTCCTGATCACTCAACGTCAAAATGAATACTACCAGTGCAGTGGTTGTGCCGCGAGCTATGGCCGACCCTAGCGGATAACCACGCCTCGTAGCCCCATGATGACGGCCGCCAAATCCATGGTCCACTAACCCAAAGTTACCACAGCGCATCCGAACTGAACCCACAGCAACCACACACGATCGAAGTACGAAGAGAGACTTGGACTAGTCGTCCAGTGACACTACGTACGTGACCGACACCTAGCTCCCAGTGACGGCGATCCATGCCGATCGTGGCGTACGTGCGTTTCGGCGAGAGCACTGTAGGTAGGCCACGGCACGGCGTGCCAGTGAGCTAGTGATGCCACAGTGGTACTGAACCTGACATCTGGTCTACTACTAGATGTTGTTCGCGCTGAAAAGCTCGCGGCAAACAGCGAAGTGGTTATCGCTCACCGGCGGCAGGCAAGGACGGGACGGGGACTGGGCCGTCCTCTCCTCCACTCGAGCGAGACACGCACCGGAAATGGCCGGATGCGGCCGTGTCAGGCTTAGCAACCAAACGCGGTCGGCCAGATTAAGAAGAAGACTGAGTGAGTGAGTGAGTGAGTTACGTCGTTTCGGCCGATCTGGTCAGAGGGCACGGGGGAGGGGAGGAGGACTGCGTTGGCGCATGTGGAGAGATCACATCGGAGGATGGCCTTTTTACAGCGTGGTGTCGCTCGCGGCAGAAAGTGAAACCACGAACCGGCCTATCGCGTGCGACGGCCTGACGGGAGACGCCACGAGTATGATGGATAGGCTGGCGGCACATGGGCTGTGGTCTGGTGGGCCTCGCGTTCTGGCGCTCCGGGACAACGAGCTCTCTGTCGAGAGCACCGAGAGCTTGAGCTGACACGCAAACACACGGGAAGAGTTCAGCACCAGCACCTCGCGCGCGCCTCTGCCGAACGGCTGCTCTCGCGCACCATGGATGTCGCTATTCTCATCAGAAGTGCGACGACAAAGCCGGTGCCGATCCATCGGCTAGCTCCGTGGCCCCGCCGCAAATGCCACCGCGGGAGATGTGTCGCGCCGTGCGGATCACAATCCTGGTGTCGCCGAATGCGACACGCGAGCTCGCGCGCCACGCCGTGCCGATTCGCTGCACCGGCCGCTTCGCTCTGGTCGGCGTCTCGCTCATCGGTTGGTGGGCGTGTCCGCGTGCGGGGCGGTGCGTGCGTGTACGACCGTGTCGTCGCGCCCGGGCCAGTCCGCGTCGCGAGAGCCAGCCGCCGGTGTTGACGCCACCGTCCGCCCGGTCCCGGTCCCGGTCGCCGCACGGCGCGGCGGTCGCAGCTTTCGGCTTCATTTACACACCTACGCACGTACGTACGGCCGCTGCCCGCCGCGCGCTTCAATTGTTGCCTCGTGCCGTCATCTCACGCCACCGGCGGCCATGAAACCCACCGAAACGGCGAGTGAGTTACCTCGGACACCGGGCTACCGAACGGGATGGAGATATCTCTACACGTACGAGTGCACATGCGCCCGCATGGCACTGATCGGCTGCTACGGCCTACGCACAGCACACAAGAACACAAGGCAAGGACGCGCGTGTGGCCGGGAAAGAGGAACTGAATGCATGAACCGGCGTTCGGTACGTACGTGCTGGTGCTGGAGTGACCGTTACTCATCCCGAGCATTAAGATGGACCAACAACAAGGCTTTGAGGCTCCAGCCGTGGTGAAAGCAGCCCGCCGTTGCTCATCATCCAGTGCCACTCGTGGCCTGTCGGCTCAACAGTCGTTTTTTTGTTGCTTTGCGGCGCGTCCTTTTTCCGTTCTTATCGTTTGCAAACCGGTGGAGCCAGGACCAGATTTGACTCACACGGCCCAACCCATCGCCCGAACCGTCGGCTTCCCGCATTGAATCGCCTTGCCGGACACGAGAGGAGGTGCAGGGAACTTGCGAGACGACGACACATATGCATGCACGTACTGACGTACCCTATCTCAGTTCTCCACCCCCGCGCTTAGTTACAAGTTGATGACCCTCACTAGTTGCTGCCTTGCTGGTACTGCTAGGTAGTACCACGGCGAGGCTGTGCACGTACAGCTGCTTAGCTAGTAGTAGTACCACTTCACTTCAGTCGAAATGACCGGCAGAGTCCTGTGAGTCCATCCAACGCAGTAGCACTACGTACTACTTGTAGAACCCACCACATCTGTCTAGTCATTGGTTCAACAAAGTAACCTTGTTGGTGGTAGGTATTTTGCTCCACCTCTGCACGCCACGGCGACCCATATATGTTGCCCGGCCGAAGACGGCGATCTCGACCTCGCTCTGCCTTTTGAAGTTCTGATCGACGAGTGGTAGTAGTGGTAGCATCCATCCTGTTTTCTTTGTGGGAACAGAGGCTGCGGCGTGGCTGGGCGATCCCTTTAGACGAGACGAGGGAAAAGGGGAGGGTCCTTTTCCGTGCCGGGGCGGGCAAGCGGGCGCATCACTTTCTGTCACTCACTCCGGCACTCCGCCACCCGTCGCCTCGCGCCCCAGCTTTTCCTGCCGCCATGCACGCCCGCCTCGCTTTCCACTCCGGGTGGTGGACGCAGCGCGCCGGGGCATCGCGCGTCCCCCCGCCCGGGGCGGGAGTGAGACAGACACGGCGGAGCGGCGAGCGCGACCGGCCGACCCCGACCCCGACCCGTTCCGTCGTGGCCAATGGTGCAGGAGAAACACGCACACGCCAAGGGCAAGGCGAAGAGACGAAAGAGCGAGCATATATGCATGGCGTCGCTGTCCTAGCTAGCGCGGCACGTATGGTCCTGGGGCTAGCCGGCTAGGCCAGTAGTGGGCGCTTTAGTTGTTTGATGCGTCCGTCCATCAATCAAGCGCCTGTGCCTGCGACTTTTGGGGCCAAAAGGGGTTGCTTCCCGGCCCTGCCTTTCAAGCCCTCCCTCTCTTTCCCTCCCTCTCTAGACTAGAGGAATAGATTCCTGGAGGGAGGGAGCCCCGTTTCGAGGGCCTGGGTGGATAGATAGAGCGGAAAAGGTCCATCCATCCATCGATCGGTAGGTGCGTACGCCTCGCTTCCGTCGCGCCGGCGCATGGTTCCGTCCATTGTTTATGCGCCGGCGCGGCTACCGGCCTCGGCGCCCGCCCATGTTCGCCCGCCAGATAGAGTATACCCACATATACAACCAACCACGTTGTTCACGGGCGCAGGCAGGTCTGATCCGGTCGTGTCGCGTAAACCGGGGGCGGGGGCGCGCCGTCCAGCCGCGGTGCTCGTCCCGGTCAGAAGCAAGCATCCCTTTGGGCTACAGCGACGGCACTCGCCGGCCGTCGCCAACAAAAGCATCAGCCCACCCAGCAGGAGAGGAGGAAGATGACGATATTTTTCGGGCGCTCCAGCGAGGGTCTAGAAGCTCTGCGGATCGAGAGACGCAGCAGGAATAACAACACTGCCACCAAACCTAGCCAGCTCTTGTGCGTGCGTGTGCGTGTGTGTGGTGGAGCTGAGACGTCGCTGCCAACGCTTTAGGGGCGATCAGTTCCCCGCCCCTTTAAATTTGTCTGCGGGGCCCGCGGAGGTTCCCAAAGCACAGTCGTGACTTGTGCGCTGGGGAGTGCCGGCGTAGTGGCCTGCTGTTTTCGCCGCCACAGTGCTTGCCACGTTTCGACACCACAGCAAACCCTAACACAACGCACGCAGCCAAGCCAACCTCCCCCGCCTTCTCCTCCTTCCCTTTTCTCCTCCGCTTTGGTAAAAACAAATGTGCTACTCCTACCACTGCTAATAATAACCAATCATGTCTGCCGGCAGAACATGGTACAGTTGTGGTTAACTCGGCTACGGATTAGCTGGAGCTTTTGGGTGGGCATAGTAGCATGCATGCATGCATCGCCCGATTTGGCTGCTCGTTTCGCGGTATCTTCAAGCTGTCCGCGTACGTACGAACGTACGTAGGAAGGAGACGTCTGATTGAATAAAATCTTGTGCATATCTGCATAACAAACCTCATGTCGGCGATCGTACATATCTTGGGTTCACATGCTGCCCGAGTCTACGGTTTCTTGCGGTATCATGCGGACGTGCCAGTTGGTATGGTTGACAGGCTTTCGTGCCACATTACTTGCTTGCTTGAAAGGGCAACAACGATTGATTTCAAAAATATTAATTTAGTTTACACGGGGTGTAAAAGGTCTCCTTCACACAACTCCGAATTCTCTGAAAACAAGTTAAATAGTAATAAACTACCACCATCTTAGCCATGGTTGGACCCATTCTGCTTATTGATACTTTCTGTTACATGCATCGTGCATGTTAGATAAACTAGAGCCGTCTTAACCATGGTTGGACTCATTCTTCTTCCGGATACTTCGTGGTTAGATGTCACATGCATGCTGTTGTGGGGCCCAACAAGTATGCCATTTTTTAGATAATTACCGCATTTCTCTAAGGAGAAATTGGAGTAAATTCCATCTGTACCCGAGTTAACACCTTGTGACAAGTTTTACCAAATTCATAAAGTTTGTGCCACAATTTACTAGATTTAAGAGCTACATTTATCCGCCGTTTGCTACATTCGGGAATGGAGAGACTTTTTGACAAATATATCACCATCTCATTAGGTTTTGTTTCTCAAAAAGGAGACCCCAGGCTTCCGCACCCGTTGATGCACACAACTATATTCATTGATTAACGCAACAATGTCAAGCAAAGCTCAACATTGATGTTGGACGAATCAGTTTGAAAAAATAAGAATAAAACCCTATGTCATTTAGATAATGACTTGCCTCGTGATAGCATCTCCTAAAACCTACTACAAATGCTATGACATATGGTCGAACAATGAACAAAAATGTGACTTCTAGACAAAGCATTTGTGAAGGGATCCCCGCATGCACGCCGATGTTCACGGGTCAACCCCAAGGTTGCACTTGGGATTTTTCATTCTTGAAGCCGAGCATCAAGCCAACATCTTCAACAAGGGGACGACGCATGCATGTTAACATTTGCATGATCAACCCGAAAGAGGCGAGGTCACATGCTTATCACTCAGAGTATGTGCATACTTGTTGTTGAGGACGTCACTACCATCAACCATTCTGCTGGTTGAAGACGGCTCACTAGCTGGACACGGGTGCTATCAGATCATGTATGCCACCCACGCTGAGAAAAAACCGGAAGCGGGTAGAGGGTCTCGACGCCCCGCTTGCGGACACTGCCACATTGCTTCGTTCGTCGTCGATGAGGGAAAGAGGGACATTGGACGTAGGGTTACGACCAAATACACCCACCAATGCCGCCACCTTCTAGTTCCGTCGACCACATCCACGAGGCAACTGTCCTTGCGTGCATCAACACAACCCCAATCGATCGGATTAGGCCCTAGGAAGGGGACGGCGATGAGGGAGGGCGGAGGATGAAGACGCACATAGGGGCCTCACCTGCTGCAGTCCTTCATTCTGCTGCCATTGCGAGAGTATAAGGGTCGGGGCCTTGATTTGTAGTGCCCTCCCCGCAAGGGAGAAACAAGGTACTCGTTGCCACCTCCATCGATGTCCTATGGTATGCCGAAGGTTTTCTCTGGATAGGCGAGGGAACAGAGAGGGGAGAGAGGGGTGGCGGTTGGCGGTTGGCAAGGCTAAACACATGAGATTCGGACTATTTGCTCTGTCAATACATTTTGAATGCAAATCCCTTACTTTTCTGTACCATGGGTCTTCTTTGAATTTCAAACAATTGTCTTGTGGAGGGAGGGGGAGGGGGGGGGGGGTTTGTTGGCACATGTGACGCCTCGAGTAGAACAATCTGCAACAAATATGTTGCCTAATTGTGTCTCTCATTTGCCACGTTGTCTCGACGAGCGGGCCATATTTGTCAGAAACACAATCCTTCTCGCGCCGTCTTCCTCTCCTACGAGCCTTGAATCTATTAAGGTCGGAAATTATAGCTCCTATTTTTTTAAACCATGACACAAAAAGTTAGATATATTAAACTTGTCACGGTGTTACAACTTTCTAGTAAGTTAAAGAAGTTATAGTAAACTATTCCTCAAAAAAGATTTATTGTGGACTAAATGCCTTCGTCGTTGTATCTTTATTGTCCAGAGACCTCAGTGTACTTCTTTACTATGTTTATGGTATTTTGTACTTCTAGTGAACTGTTACAACAGATCAGAGTCATTCTCGAAAGAAAATAACTAATTGCCTTTATTCCCCAAGCTTTTGAGATTTTTTAAATTCAAGATAATTTCATAAGTGTGTTTTAGAGGTTTTGTATAATCAGAATTTTTGGTTGTGTAAGTTGTTGGATTTGCTTGAGTCGGATCCTTAGGATTTCTTTGCGCTCTACTTTGGAAGAAAGCTGTAATTCCTTTTTCTTGCCATGGGTGTCAAACACTTCTGGTCGCTAATTATTACTCTACTTTGGAGTATAGTTTTATAATAATCTCTCTATACAAATGTAATACGGAGTACAAATGATTCTTTTAAGAATATCCTATAAGATTCAATCTTGTGAATCAAATGACTACCATAAAGAAATCTTGATCTTCAAAAAACCGTTTAAACCAAAGATGCACTTAGGGCGTCTCCAACACCGACCCCCAAACCTCCCACAAGCATTCAGTATGAGCTGCTCGAACTCTGCCAGCCATCCAACGGTGTCCGGCATCCTATGTTGTCTGCTCCCGTTTCTATAAACTTAGTCAAACTTTACAAAGTTTGACTTTGACCAAATCTTATATGTAGACTAAAAATAAACAAAGGGAGTACTTATTTCATTCAAGAGAATTAGATGTGATTTTTCTTTTGAGGTTTGAATCATTAGGGATTGTCACAGTAGAAGTTGTTTAACTTGCTTGAGTCAGATCGTTAGGATTTATCTTCGGGATTGTCAAAATGTTAGATAAGTCAAATGTATGACTGAATTTGAGTTTGTTTGATTGCATCTCAGGAAAAAAAATCAAGACTTTGGAGTCGATGTATGAAATGTAACACAAATGATTTCTTAGAAAAAAAATCTTATAGGATTTAATTATACGAATCAAGTGATCAACATAGAAAAATAATCTTTTTTTTAATTGTTTGGATTGCTTGCCCATGTGTCACATGATGAAAAAAAATCCTTTTAATCAACAGTCTTGCTAAGTATCAGTCGAGCGAGACTTCGTTAAATCTCAGACTCTCAGTCGATGCTATATCCGTGAGATCTTATATATTAAGATCCGTGTAAAATTTTATTTTCAGTTTTTTTTCTTTTGTATGTTTTATTTGACTGAAACTTGATTAAATCTTAGTGGATTAAAACCTAGCCACCCCTTTAATCAAAGAGGCCTGTAGAGGATTACTGCGGTTTTATTTCGTTGTGCTCTAGGGATTCCACGTATGGAAGACTCTGTGACAATTGCCATGGACAACGTGCGCCGTAAATGTAAAAATGGTGTAAGGAGATGAATTGATCTGGACGCACCGAATAGCCGGGCCAAGCTGTCGACACCAAGTGCCAACACATGAATGATACAAAAACCTCTGCCACATGATATCTCGGCGCTGTCCAACCAGAGCGCCCGGCCAGGCTAGCTCCCCGCTTTTATTTATACGCCATCCCATGGGCTCTTGCATCAGTTGATTGCTGCTGCAGCGAGTGACCTCACCCCTGCCCACCTCCCCTCTCCTCCGTCCGTCCGTCCTTCCTCGCCCCCATCCAGATCGTCTCTGCGATCACGACACCCGGAGCAGCGCAGAGGCCATTGGCCGCCGCGAAACAGAAGCAGTGCGCTCTGCAGCTCCTCTATCCCCCACACAGATCATAACTAGAACAGTTCCCATTTCCAGTTTGGAACCGCCTCTCTCCTCCTCGAGCTGCGGATGAAGCGGCAGATCAAGAGGCCGACCCGCAGCCAAGAATCGCCAGAGCCAGGTATGACAGCTGAGATCTCCCTCTGTTTTTGGTGTACTTGCTGCTAGCTTGATGTTTGTGTGTACCATCATCGCTTTTGAGCTTAAATTTTAGTAGCGCAAAGTGTGTGCCCTTTTGACATATATGGAGCTTGCTTGCATCTACCACATATTCCATTTGCGTCGAGCGATCGGAATTGGCATGGGCATTCCTGCTCACCTTGCATTTGGAAGCATTTTGTGATCTAGGCAATTGTGGAACACAAGTAGTGATTCCTAAGGATCATGTGTGTGTGAGGACTAGGGAGAGATAAACACGAAAGCTAACCATGCTGGCATGCTGCAGGGGAGAAGCTGGCGTTCGCTGAGAAGGAGAACCTGCTGGCGGCGTACATGGAGCACGACGAGCCCGAGCTGGAGGAGGCCGACGAGGAGGAGGAGGAGGAGGAGCGCGCCATGTCGTGCGGGCTGGGCGGCAAGAAGCGGCGGCTGGCGCTGGAGCAGGTGCGCGCGCTGGAGCGCAGCTTCGAGACGGACAACAAGCTGGACCCGGAGCGCAAGGCCCGCATCGCCCGCGACCTCGGCCTGCACCCGCGCCAGGTCGCCGTCTGGTTCCAGAACCGCCGCGCCCGCTGGAAGACAAAGCAGCTCGAGCGCGACTTCAACGCGCTCCGCGCCCGCCACGACGCGCTCCGCGCCGACTGCGACGCGCTCCGCCGCGACAAGGACGCCCTCGCCGCCGAGGTACGTACTGCCCCATTGCTGCCGCTGGTGCTGCCTGTTTGCCACGCGCGGCCACGTCGCTTGGTGGTTACTTATCTGTGTTCTGTGTCACGCGTTCAGATACATGAGCTGAGGGAGAAGCTGTCCACCAAGCCGGAGACGTCGGTGAAGGCGGAGGCCGCCGGCAATGCCGACGCCGCGGAGGAGCGCCTGCAGCAGGCGACGATGATCGGCGCGGCGGTCTGCAAGGACGGATCCTCGGACAGCGACTCGAGCGCGGTGTTCAACGACGAGGCGTCGCCGTACTCCGGCGCGGTCTTCGAGCAGCAGGGCTTCATGGGGTTCGGCGCGTCGTTCCTGGACTCGGCGTCGGCGGCCGCGGCCACCGCGGGCGGCGGCTGCTCGTCCCTGCCCATGCTGGAGCCCAAATGGCCCGGCGCGTACCCGTACGACGCGGGCAGGTCCGGCGGCTACGGGTTCACGGAGGAATGGCTGGCCGGCTCGGACGCGATCGGCAACGACGGCAGCGCGGCCTTCTTCTCCGAGGAGCACGTCTCCAACCTCAACTTCGGCTGGTGCAGCAGTGGCGCCGAGGGTTTTGATCTCCAGAGTTACTGTAAAAAGTGAGAAGGTGTCACTGTCCATGCAGCGACAGCGCGTACTTACTTTCTACTGGCTAGCGAGCTACCTTAGCCTAGCTAGCGGACGAGAGGGGTAGCAATGGTGGAATTTGATGAGAAGGGTGAATTGCCTGATGGATGGACCTCCCGCCCATGCATGGAGGGAGGAAGTAAATGTTACTAGTACTACAGTACAAAAATAACGGTCTCTAGCTAGGTTTAATCGATGGTGTAAAAAGTTGCAATCCAAGCAGCCGTCCCTACATTCTCCTGGTACCTTGAGTCCTGCCACTGCTAGCTGATCGTAACATTTTGGCGTGTGTCACTTCGTTGCGACAAAATGGTCAGAGTGCACGCCAATGGAGGGACGTACAGGTTTCAGACTGAAACACACTGCTCTGGGATAGGGATTCATGGAGCCGATGAAATACGCAGAAAATACTTTTTCTTGAACCAATTTGTTCTAACTTGCTTCAGGCATGGGTATTGGTGATCCGTCGCCCCGTCCTTGGTACAACTGCCGTCTACGGTAGAATTTCTTCTTCTTCACAAGCGTCTTTTAACAGCGCCATCTGAATTCATCGATTGATTGATTCAATAAATTATACTGGTAGATTGAAAAAAATTATACAAACACGAACAGTAAATACATTTGGTAAAACTGAAAGTTGCATCAATGGTTTCGAAAAGGCCGCATGATAGGAACGAAAGATCCCCAAATGAGCGGCTCAAGATTTTTGGATGGCTACTCTTCAAGGGCAGCCTTAATTCCAAAAGCAACCTCTTCCACAAGAACAACGGTGACGACGCTGCTTGCCCTCGTTGTGATGCTCCAGGTGAAGATGCCGTGCATATTTTCCTTTAGTGCCATTAGAGCAACTCCAATGAGGTAACCAATTTCGTCCGTTGCCGTTTGTTTGGATCGGCGCGGACAAAAAAGCCGGCCAAACATGTCGACCCAAACGGACGCGCGTCCGCTTTCGTCCGTCCGTCGACCCATTTGTGGCCCACTTTTGAGCCTGATTTGCGTCGACGCAGACACAAGACGGACGCGCGCGCTCGCCCTCTTTCCTCACCGGTCCCGCTTGTCGGTGGCACTGTGGATTCACACCCTCGCCCGCCTGCTACGTCGCCGACGCCGCCGACCATTTTTTCAGTACATAGATAGTTCTAGCGTACACAGATAAAAGAAAAAGACCACTACTCATCGCTTTCTGACTCCGACTCGGTAATGTCCTCCTCCGACGTCTGAAGGTAGGCGTCAGCAAGCTGCTCGTCTTCAAAATCCCAACCCGACGTTTCTCGTAGCTTCAGTTTCAATTGAGCTGCCTACTTCCGTGAACGCTTGTCCTCCCGATAGGCGGCTCGCTCCCTCCTCCTCGCGTCCCTCTCCGATCTCAATTGCTTGTAGAACTGGCGCTCGTCGACGATGTCCTGCGGGAAGCCTCCGCGCCACACCACCAAGGCTTCCACGTCCTTCTCTGCGATGGTGAGGCGACGCTGCCGCCTCCGGTGGACACGACGATCCTCGTCGGTGAAAAGCCGCGGGAGAGGCGCCAGATCCTGCGCCCGCTGGCTCGACACGTTGGGAAAATTCATATCCCGACGAGGCCTCAGGAGGTGCCACGCCGCCGCGTCGTGCGCGCGGGCCGCCTCCTCTGCGGTGTCGAAGGTGCCGAGGACGAGACGTTTCTTGCGAAACCAGATCTCGGAGGAGAAGGTGTCGGAGCGGCGCTCGCGAACTCCGCGAAAATCCGAAGCGCCCTTCGGCGGATCGACATGGTGGCGCAGAGGCGGTGAGAGTGGGCGGCGGACAAAGTGTGGAGGGAGCGCCTTCTTTATAACGAGCGCCGGCCGCGGCGCGCGCGCGAACCTTTCCCGTGCGCTGGAGTGCCAAAACCAGCATGTGCTGGAGCGCCAAAACCAGGGCAACGACATGATCTTAAACGCGCGCAGTCATGAAAAGTCGGCCCGTTGGGCGCACTGCCGACCCAAAACTAAAAAAGAACAGACGGCGGGCGGCCGGCCGACCCAAACGAACAAAAAGCGGACAAAAATGCCGTCCGTTTGGGTCGGCCCGTTGAAATTGCTTTTAGGCGGTTCAGGTTTGGATGGCCCTCAGTCTTCCCACACCCCACTCCATCGACCTCATTTGAGATGTTCGCACTCTAGACGACCTCGACAACAACATCTAGAACTCGCTCGCTATTTCCATCTTATGAACAATTTGGGACTCGTGAAACTCCCGTGTCTTCTCCAAAAGATCGATACCACCGCCACAACCCTTAAAGCAGGTACAATAAAATGACGTAGGCGGGCTATAAGATTTTAAATAATATATTTTTACTTAGTTGCCAGAAAGAGAAGAGATGCATGCTACAAACTAACAGCCGGCTCCAATACACGCTTCTAGAGACTTTGTGAAAGAGGAAGATAGACCATGTATCAACAAAGCAGTATTTATTTACATCTAACTATTGTACCTGCCGGATGTAAACTTGACTATAAATGACATGGCAACATTATATAGCCAGCAACTGGCTTTACTTACTCTCTGGATTTGTAGAATTGAGAATGCCTCTAAAAAGGACGCAAGCATGGCATGACGACTGTACCTCTCCTCTCGCGCTAGGGCAAATCTGAAGGCGTTGTGGCAAAGAACACACACCGTTTTGTTTCTGCAAATCAAAGAACACACAACTCGCAAACCAAACAGTTGTATTGATGATTTGTTTTTGTATCGTTACAAAATAAGATCGTGAGCACACAAAAATGAAGTTGGAGAGCCACCAACCAAAAATGAAGTTAACACCACCATCACCGTTTTCATCGCCAAGACATGCCAATCACCGTAAAAATGAGAAATAGACTTAATCATTCAATTCTGTTTGAGGTTTAACATCACGTCAAATTCCCAAAAATATGCGCTTTCCGCGAGCATAAAATGTTAGTATGTCAAAATTTCATGGTGAATTTCCAGATTCAAATATTTTGGGCAGCTTATAAAAATTTGGTGAAATGTGTCTACAATGTTCAACTTTATTTTTAAATATTTGTTCATTTGGGTGAGCACCAAAATATTTATGCCTTCACAAATTTAAACTCTACTCTTGTACATCTTTTTGTTCCTTTTCTTTTGCCAATTCTGTGAGCCGGACGATGGTGAGGTGGTAAGTAGGCATTGCAAAGAAGAACAATTTGAAACTGATGAGACAACCCAACTCATTTCATTCCTTCTGCTAGGTACATTTCATCTCTTTTAGACACCTTCATTAAACAACAAAGATTCTGAGACACGACGATATTCATATTCCCCGTTGTTTATGGTAGGGATCAACAACTTTGCTTCAAAATATCAATATGTGCCATAAGAAATATGTCTACATTTGTTAATCTAATCATGCCAAAGTTGTTGAAGATTCATGGCATGTGCGGCAGCTAAGCGCCCGAGACTACGGGCTGGCTAGCATGTTCCCTCTCCACCAAACAGCTCAGCGATGTAACGTATCCTCTTAAAATATACAAGAAGAACATGAAGTGAGGTAGGAGCAACAACTACCAAACGCGGAGTTAACCAAAGGCAAGCAAAATCAGCCAACGTATACTTCACAGAATAGTTACACAGGAATGTACTCACTCCCTGATATCACTACCAATGTCAAAAAGCGTCTTATATTTTGATATGAATGAAGTAATATTAATGTCAACCTCACTTTCAGGTTAATTTTTTTACTACGGGCGTTTGGACACGTCCGCGGGCGTTTGAGGAATCGGATTTGCCAAATCTGACTATAAATGCTCTAAAAGTCTTTGCGAGCCTCACATGGCAGAGTTGAAAAAACGAGGTTGATACGAAAAGACAGTCACATCAACTTTAACCTGAAAGAACACCCATAGTAAAAACAATTAACCTGAAAATGAGGTTGACATTCATATTACGCGTCCGCGGATAGTGACTGGTCACCCTTCAAAAAACGCATTCCACATCCGGATACCTCAAATTCATATTATTACACGCAACGTGAAACCTAATCTATGCGGAGCTCGGCCGGTTCCGCTCCCCGCTCGCCCAGCTCCGTCCTGGCCATGTTCGGCGGCCGACTACGCTCCTCAGAGTGTTGGGCCGGTCGCCGGCACGGTAGGTAGGGCATGGGACACGAGCTGGCTCACGGGACTCAAGGCCCTGCCGTCTTCCATGCCCTACTCTTCCTCGTCGGAGATCGGAACCCGAAAGGTGCCGGTCAAATTGATGATGGATTTGTTTGGGGACGAGCCGCCGACATCCACCACGATGCGGTTACGGCTTCCGGACTGATGCACCATACGAGGCGCCGGAGAATGCGACTCCGCTTCGCCGACGTCTGCCGTCGCGAGGGCTGCCGCCGCCTCCCGCGCTCGGTGCCTTGCACGGCGTGCACGCCGTGCCATGGCCTCGTGCGACGATGGTGCGTTCCTAATATCGGCGCGCCACCGGAGGGGTTGTGCGTCCGCCAGCACGTTTGGACGCCAGGCGGACCGCACGGCCTCCCGCGAGCCAGCTACGGCCGGCCTTGCGCCGGATCCATGCCTCGTTTGGGCTGACGCAATGGATTCCCGACAGATGGAGTCCGAGCGCAGCCGTCCACGGGCCTCCTCCCGGGCGCGGTAGAGCGCAAACCGGACGGCTATCTCCTTCTCGGGGCCGCGCGGGATGAGCTCGGAGTCGACGGAACTGGAGGTGAAGGACTCGGATCCGCTACCCGCCATGCCGGAGACGAGCTTGGGTGGCGGATGGGGAGTGAAGGGAGTGGAATGAAGTGGCTAGGGTTTGATCCTGCGAGCGGATGGGGAGGATTTTATGTGGGGTCGAATGGGCCAGCGTGGGCCGAGGCCGACGTGACGGGCGTGCTCGGGCGCGTCCGGACGTCCCATATCCGCTTCATATTTGGGCTCGATATCGGAGGTGCAGGTCAGTCCGAGTGTTTGAGGGCCGTTTGAGGATTTCGTCTGAATCAAAAAATCGTGACCGAACAATAACCGGGTGACCGGCCCGGATGTATGAGACGAGTTTGAGAGGTCCTGCGGTATATGCTCTTACGACTCGGTTAAACAAGTTAAGCAAGGAAAAGGTGAGACAGCTGCCGAACCGGGAAGAAACACGAGAGATGCTTCGTTTCCATTTATGGAAAAGACGAGAAAATTCAACCTTGCAGGTGTCATCTACTACCAGAAACGAAAGAAAATCACGGTTTCAGTTTAAAATTTTGTTTCGGTGGTTTTCAATCGTGTCAAGTCATCTCCATCCAAGGTGACCTGCAACTGATGATGATGCCAATGTTTGGTACGCGTCCTTTTCGATTGTAGGGCACAAGCATCGCAAATATATATAAAAAAGAATCATATTACTACACACCAGTGCTGATACTATCATACGCTGAGACGTCACGAAATAAAGACGAAAGGGACGGACTGCATCGCAGATCCGCTGCGGCGAAATTTCTTTCTCGGAAAGATCCGGCAGGAGCGCTACTTATATTCATTATTACACACCGTTTGATATTTTTTGGTGAAAACCACAGGCCAAACCTCAAGCGGACTACTCGCCTGCTAAATGTGTGCTAGCTTTATGAATGCTCACTGTGATCTTGAGCATGTACTCCCTTCGTTTTAAAACAGATGACTTAATTTTATACTAAATTTAGTATAAAATTAATACAAAGTTGGATCATTTATTTTAAAACGGAGGGAGTATTAGTGTATAGCGGCTTCTGCGTTTGAACCGTGTTTATGAAAAACATTGGCAATATTTTTGAAAACAACTTATGACATGGTCGTTATACACATCTATGATGCCACCTAATTTCAACTTCAATTATTATTATTATTTTACGGCAAAAATTTCCGATCTATTCATCAACTATTAAGGTAGTACAAAAACACTAGAAGTAAAAATTGCATCCAGATTCGTAGACCACCTAGCGACGACTACACGCACTGAAACGAGCCAAAGACGCGCCGCCATCATCGTCCTCCTTCATTGGAGTCGGACAAACCTTCTTGTAGTAGAAAGTCAGGAAGTCAAATATTAATCTCAGCACGATAAACTTAAAAGACAAATCAAGGTGTGAATAGTGCCCCGGTTCTTTTTTTCTTTGGTGGGAAATATTTTTAATATATTCACCAAACATCAGTTAAGTACAAAGAATATCAGAAGTTATACAACCTTGGCCGTAGACCACATTTTTTCTCCTGAAAAGGAGGGTTTTCTACATCACCGCGATGCACACAACCTGTTTTATTATTAAAATTGATGTAAGGCAACGAGACCAAAATCATCCAAAAGATAGAGTACAAGACATAGATAACTACTATAGAACCATTATAAGATATGAAATCAACACCTACAACTAAGTCAACTTCTTCGCAGCAACGCCTTCAAAAAGGAAGGCCAGAACAAGGGTTTTCGCCCCAGACACGAAGCGGTGTTTCAGTCACCATCCTGATGACGGATCTTCCTGGAGTCCTGCTAGCTCGTATTCCACGCCATGCCGAAATGGCGCTAGCAGATGGGTGTAATATCTTACCATCATAAACCTCAAGCACTGGAATGATGACTGTAGGCTGTATACCACCTAGCGATGACCGTAAGCACTGCAGCGAGCCGAAGATGTGCCGCCATCATCGCCCCCCCCCCCCCCTCCTTCACAACCATCAGGAAAGTCTTATTGTAGTAGACAGTCGGGAAGTCGTCCTATTAAGGCCCCGAAGAATTAGCGCATGAGAACAGCAACCGTCACCAACTAAGAGAAGGGTAGACCGAAATGATCCAATCCGTAGAAATGAACGTAGACCGGGTTCTTGCGGATCCATCAAAGACAAACAACAAGCAAATCCCGTGATATCCGCCAGAGACACTCCTCCATACACCCTCCGACCACATGAGACGCACCGCCGGGACATGGACTAGGGGGGAGAACCATATTCCATCTTTTGCGAGCCGCTGCCGCCTCGCCTCCCTAAGCAAGACACAAACCTAAAATAAACTAAGAACACCTAAAAATAAAGCAGGAACCCTTCCACCGGCAAGGGCTGGGATCCAGCATGCTTCCTTGGCCCTAAGGCCACAGGAGACGAGGCAGATCGGCGACAGCGCCGACGAGAGGTGGGAAAACCGTAAATGCGTGGGAGTCTCTCATGGAGGAGGAGAAAAACATTTCGATTTGTGGAGTACTTCACATATGGATATGAAAATTTCTGCACTTTTCCACCACCGCAACCTTCTGTACCCGTGAGATCCCATCTGGGGGCCTTTTCCGGTGTCCTGCCGGAGGGGGATTCGATCACGAAGGGCTTCTATATCAACACTATTGCCCTTCCGATGAAGCGTGAGTAGTTTATTACAGACCTACGGGTCCATAGCTAGTAGCTAGATGGCCTTTTCTCTCTCTTTGATTCTCAATACCATGTTCTCCTCGCTGTTCTTGGAGATCTATTCGATGTAATACTCTTTTGCGGTGTGTTTCCGAGATCCGATGAATTGTGGATTTATGATCAGCTTATCTATGAATATTATTTGAATCTCCTCCGAATTCTTATATGCATGATTTGATATCTTTGCAAGTCTCTTCGAACTGTCGATTTGGTTTGGCCAACTAGATTGGTTTTTCTTGCAATAGGAGAAGTACTTAGCTTTGGGTTCAATCTTGCGGTGCTTGATCCCAGTGACAGAAGGGGAACCGACACATATTGTATTATTTCCATCGAGGATAACAAGATGGGGTTTTCATCACATTGCTTGAGTTTATCCCGCCACATCATGTCATCTTACTTAATGCGTTACTCTGTTCTTCATGAACTTAATACTCTAGATGCAGGCAGGAGTCGGTCGATGTGTGGAGTAATAATAGTAGATGCAGGCAGGAGTCGGTCTACTTGATACGCACGTGATGCCTCTACTCATGATCATTGCCTTAGATATCGTCATAACATTGCGCTTTTCTATCAATTGCTCGGTAGTAATTTGTTTACCCACCGTAATATTTTCTATTTTGAGAGAAGCCTCTAGTGAAACCTATGGCCCCTGGGTCTATTTTCCATCATATAGTCTTCTACTTTCCATCATATAAGTTTCCAATTTACTATTTTAGTTTCCTATTTACTTTCTTTGCAATCCTTTACTTTCCGTTCCATAAACCAAAAAAACCAAAAATATTACTTTACCGTTTATCCATTTCTATCAGATCTCACTTTGCAAATAACCGTGAAGGGATTGACAACCCCTTTATCGCGTTGGGTGCAAATTGGTGTTTATTTATGCAGGTATTCGGTGACTTGAGCGTTGTCTCCTACTGGATTGATACCTTGGTTCTCAAAACCGAGGGAAATACTTACTCTACTTTGCTCATCACCCTTTCCTCTTCAATGAAAAACCAACGCAAGCTCAAGAAGTAGCACTTGGCACTCCGCATCTTCACACCAGTGCAATCGCCATATCTCATGCTACTCCTTCGTTGCCCTTCCTCCTTTACCATTGTTTAACCTTCACATCGCTTGAAGGTCATTGAGCTGGTCTGCACAGAGGGTGTCACGCCCTAGCTATGGTTGGTGCCGAAAAAGGGTGTTCTCCCTATGTAACTAGGCCAAGGGAAGATGCTGCATGTGGGCTGATTAGTTTAGGGCCACCCTATCGAGCTTGGTGAGGGGACTCTGGTGTGTAGAGTTCGTACCTAGTTGTCCAGAATCGGTCAAGTCGGTGTCCCCATTTTAACAGCGTGAGGCTAACAATGTTGGGATTTTTCGTGTTTTGTATGTTGTTTTGGCACACTCAAAATGTATGTTTTTTCATGTACACCTTGACTTTTTACTACAATAATGTTTAGTGTTTGTTGCGGAGGATGAATTTATGTCATGAACGTGCTTCATTGTAGTTATTTCTGTAAGTTGAACGTGTTACGATCATTTCAAAAAGATCGGTTGCAATCAACGTGAGGTTGCATATCTAGACTTTTCTGTTGCATGTGCATATTTGAATGTTGCGGCATTTTAGATGTTTTTAACAACATCACGGGGGAATATTGTGTTACATATACGTGTTGAAAATGACAAGGGTGAAGCACATGAAGATCCAGCCCTAAATTGGATCAGACGAATGTGCAGGCGGTCTAGCACTTGACCAACACCTAGTGTACTTTGCATTAGTTTTTTCGTTATAGGAAAGCTACGAGCCATCTTATTCCTATATTTTGAGAAAAGTTGTCTTCTTAACCATAGAGCTTTGCCGAGATGTGCCGAGATTTACTTGGTCCTGACCAATGCTAGTGCGAGAAGATGGAGCTACAACCCCAATCTAAGAAAGGAGAAATCACTAATTGAGAAGTACTCATTGCAAAGATCACTTTCACCTTCCCAGGTTGCGACAAGTGGCGCGCTGCATGTGCGCCATTTGTTGCAACCGGGAGTTTTCTCTTCTTTTGTAGATTCGTTTATTCAAAACATTTTATCTCTTAAACCGCGCGTTCAAATCTCGAACCGTTTTCATCGTTGGATTTCTCACGTCGAGATCTTCAAAACTAGATCCCATGTTGATAGGTTTTGACGAAAAAAATATTCAAGGACAAAACCGAACGGAAAAATCAAACCGGGAGCACGGGTTTTTTCCCTTTCCGAAAGAGGCATGCCCGTGCCTCTCACAAAATCACAACCGTGCCTCTCGCGGAAAAAAAGGGAAAACGTGTTTTTTTCGTTTCCGAGGCACGGCCATGACTCTCGTGAAAGCACAACCGTGACTCTTGCGGAAGCAAAACCGTGACTCCCGCGAAAGGAAAAAAAACAGAAAACGTGTTTCTTCCTTTCCGAGAGGCACGGCCGTGACTCTCGTGAAAGCACAACCAGTCTTCTCGCAAAAGCAAAACCGTGACTCTCGCGAAAGAAAAAAAAAACAGAAAACATGTTTTTTTTTCGTTTCCGAGAGGCACGGCCGTGACTCTCGCGAAAGCACATCCGTGCCTCTCGCGGAAGCAAAACCATGACTCTCGCGAAATAAAAGAAACAGAAAATATGTTCTTTTCCGTTTTCGAGAGGCACGGCCGTGACTCTCACAAAAGCAAAACCGTGTCTCTCATGGAAGCAAAATCATGACTCTCATGAAAGAGAAAAAAATGAAAATGCGTTTTTTCATGCATAATATTTTTTTTATTTTTTTGATTGAAAAGCTAAGGAAGACCGGTGGAAACCAAAACGTCGAAAACCCCCGAAAAAACCCGTTTAAAAAGCCAAAAACACGTGCGGAAAAAAATCCAGAGGGAGCGCCCAGAGCGCGACACGTGGCGAATGGCAGAGAGCTCGCCAAGTGGTGCTGATCGTTGCGAGGCACCCGAAGGAGCACTCATTAACTAGTTGTAGTCCTATGTGCCGCCCAATGCAAGTCTTACTTGGGTTCGCCTCCAGGGAGGAGGTTTTGGGCTGGCTAGTAGCAATGGCTCGCCTGCCGAGGTCATGTTACTTTCTTTTTTCTTTTTTTCTTTTTTCTTTACTTTTCATATTTAGAAATATTATCAATGTATATTACAAAAAAAGTTTACATAATTTTTAGAAAAATCTTGCATCTGAAAAATGTTATAGTTATTATCAATCATGATTCATAAAAAATCTTTTACCATTCAAAAAAAATGTTCCAACGTGTATTTAAAAACATATATTACAAAAATGTTAATCAGATATTTCAAAAATGTTAACCGTGTGTAAAAAATATTTTTATGATATACGAAAATGTAAAATGCGTATGAAACTGTACACATGTGTTGAAAAAAACCCGAAGAAAAGAAAACCAAAGGAAAACAAAAACAAAAACATAAAACGAAATATGAAGAAAAACATAAAAAAATGGATAAAACCATGAAATAAATTAATATAAATCCAAACAAGAAACAAAGGAAAGAAAAAAGCTCGCGACCGGGAGAAAGCTAATGTAGCCAATGACACCGTACGAGCGAAAAAATCTTGAATACGCGAAAATGGGCCGGTCTGGTACTGTAGTGCGTGTATGTGAGCCCTATTATAACTCAGTACAGGTGATACGTAACGGCAAATTCTATTTGGCACTGCAGGCGCCCATTAACGGGCAAATCCTAAACGGCGCCCGCTGCGCCCGTTTCTTCAGGTTTCGCAAACGGGCGCACACCCCTCCGCCTCGCTGGGCCGGCCCGTTCTACTTTTTTTTTGTTAAAACGCAAAAATTGAGCGGTGGCGTGACTCGAAACATGGTCGCCAGGTTTGTCGTACGCTAGGGTGAACCAACTAGCCACCACTACCATATGTGTTCAGTAACTGCTTTTTCCTTCATTTGTTCTTTCCTTTTGCTTTTTTTAGCAACAGTTCTCTTCGTTTTATTCTTCTTCTTTTTATTTTTTATTTTTCTCGGAACAGTTTTTGATTGGTTCTTTTTTCTTTTAACTAAATGCGTGAATATTTTTTGAAATTCATGATCTACTTTTCAAAAGTGGTGAACTTTTTAATTTTTTTGTTTTCAAAAATGCGTGAACGTATTTTATAATATTTGATGAACGTTTTTCAAATTTAGTGAACTTTTTTCAAATTTGATGAACTTTTCTCAAACTTGATGCACTTTTTTCGAAATTGATGAACTATTTTTCATATTTGATGAACTTTTTTCCAAGTCGATGAATTTTTTTCGAAGTTGATGAACTCTTTTTCATATTTGATGAACTTTTTTCAAAGTCGATGGACTTTTCTGTAACTCGATGAACTTTTTTCGAAGTTGATGAACTGTTTTCCAAATTTGATGAACTTTTTTCAAAATCGATGAATTTTTTGTTAACTTGACGAACTTTTTCATTTTGATGAACTTTT